>NW_010333705.1:0-44082 GCF_000700745.2 Antrostomus carolinensis
GGCTCCAGGCACCCCGGCAGAGATGCCCCTGCAGCCCCAGGGGGGAGATCATGGCAATGCAGGTTGTCTCCCTGCAGTCCATGGAGGACTGAATTGCAGCCTATGCAGAAACCCATACCACAGCAGATGGACATTCCCTGAAGGAAGCTGCAGGCCATGGGAAGGCTCCACATCAGGTGGAAAAGGGTGAGGAGGAAGGAGAAGCACAGTGGAGCTATTACGAACTGACTTCAGGCCCCCATTCCCCATCTCCCTGTGCCACTCATGGGGAGGAGGTAGAGGAGTTGAGGATGAAGGAGCAAAGCTGAGCCTGCGAAGAAGCAGGCTTGGCTGGTGGAAGGTGTTTTAGGTTTTTTCGTTGTTTGTCATAGTCCAGATTTTTTAATTGGCAACAAATTAAGTGAATTTTCCCCAAGTTGGGTCTGTCTTACCCGTGACAGTATTGGTCAGTGATCAGCCTTTCTTCATCAAAATCCATGGGCTTTTCCATCTGATTTTCCCCCCTGTCCTGTTGAGGAGGTGCAGTGAGAAAGTGGCTGGGTGGGAATCTGGCAGCCAGACCAGGTCAACCCACCACAGAAGTTCCATATGAATATTTACAAACTTCTCCACCATCCATCTTCTAAAAAAATCATCTCTCCGTATACTAATTTGCTGTGGATTTTTATAAAACCCATGATAATTATTAGTTTGATGATGTGTGAAAGGATTGGTCATGTTGATTATTAAAGTTTTATATATTACTATGTACTCTTGTCTCTTTTGTATGTAGATTATACAGTTTAAAAAGCCCTGGGGAAAGGGATCACTTTGTTGTGTGTAATTATACAGTAAGCATCAGACTAGAGTACTGATTCATGTATAGCGTCCCTTAAGGACACTTACACAAATTACTATTTTGGGCAACTAAATGCAACACTGTTTCCATTACTTTTCCTTATTTCACATCACTTATATTTGAAATATTAAAATTTTTAAATAGAGTTTTAAGACTTTAATGTTTAATTCATTTATATATTCTACAAAAGACCCATCTTAAAGTTGCCAGAATATTAGCCAGTTATCACTAAAGACTACTTCCCTACAATGTAAAATAAAACAGGTGGGTGGAGTAGATGTCCACTGGAGGTCCCTTACAACCCAAATTATTGTATGATTCTGAGGAATAAAAATCTCTCAAATCCTCGTTGACAGGGAATTTTGTGTTGTTATGATCAAAGTATCCAAAACAATAAAGAATTTACAGAATAAATCAGCAATTTGACTGTAATTCCAAACAAAAAATGTAAGTTTTCAAAATTCACATGTAAGAAGTAATTGCTAAATCTGACATTATTGTCTCATGTTTTATGGACCCATTTTTTTCTCTTCCAAGAGAAACACCAGGAATAATTTAATACAGTACACACAGTACTATAGTTTCACACAAAGAATAATTATTAGCTATTGTCTGGCCATCCTTCAAATATTTTCCAACTATTTCCAAAACACATGCACACACACACAGATTTTGGAGGACTATTATTTTTTCATTTTTCCTGATTCTCTAATGTACACTGCATATTTTACCAGTTAACCTGGGGAAGTTTGGATAAAATATTTTGGTTTTATGTTAATTCAGAGGTAAAATTCAAGTAACTCTATTGTGTCTATTACTTCATTTTTAAATTTTTTTTTTCCCTGAAAATATCCTAGGAAATGACCTTACTAAGAAAAATTTTCCTAAATGAAAAAATATTAAAGGAAAGAAGAAAAAGTAATTATACACATAAAGACAGAGTCTAAGTTGTTTTCATCCAATCAGGAAACAGAAGAAATTCCATGTGATTTATGTTGCCACAGTAAGAATAAAATTATACTGAGTACAAACTTAGTTAACTGCTTTTGAATGTTGTGCAGACCTGAAAGTGGCAATAAAGTGTATTCTAGAAACTGTCTGAAATAGCATATAAATCTGAGAAGGGGGAAAAATTGTGTGTTTAACCTTTCCTAATTTTGATGAATCCTATATGGGACAAGCTGCAGTTTATAGCAAACCCTGTTCACTTGTTCTTAGATTATTAGGGAACAATATTGATTTGCTGGTTTGAGGAAACTAAACTGACAACTGCTAAAAGATGACGATTGCAGCAAGTACCATTGATGCTGGAGTGAAAATTTCAAGCAGCAGTGCTGACAAATCTGGGGGAAACACCAAACCAGCCAAACAGCTTTCAAGCTTACTAAGACAGCCAGACAGTTTGCACTGTTTCTTGCAGCAGTTCTACTAATAAGAAGCAACTTAATTCAAGAAATGAAATTCTCTCCTGTTACCATGCTGTACATGGTATACATGGAATGCATCATAATACATGCCTGGTCAAATTTGACTGAGAGGCCTTCTAGCCAAAACTCTAGAGAAAGGGATGAAGGGAAGACACCAAGGTTTTAAAGATGATGTCCTAACATGGATATTTTCTGCACACTGTGAAAGAAGACTAATACTGTCTTTTGTGGAAAGAGAAAGGCACTATCTAGTCTCCTCATGCCTTTAGAAATGAATAAGTGTTGCCTAGTGGGTGTTTGTTCTTGACTCATTAATATTACTCAGCTCTTATCTATCCACACTGGACAGGTGATACAGAGAGACGCCTAGTATGTCTATAGCCATGACCCATACTATGTAGAGCATCGTCAAAGAGACAGTCAGAGAAAAGGACTGTAGAATATCAAATACTTTTGTATGGCTTTATGTTTGAAAGTAAAGTAACCTCCTTAAACCTTAGAGAATCCAAGAAACATGTTTATTGCTAGATCACACAGGGCATTCTGGTCACTCAATTTTTTCACAGTATTGCCTTAGAAAATTATGCCATTCAGCTACTGTAATTTCTACTACCTTACATAATTATTTTTTTAATGAAAAAGTTTCCTGATTTGTCTCATAAGTGTATGTGACATTATCTTAAAATATTTGATGAGGTTTTCCAATAATTAAAACCTATAGGATGATGATAGCTAACAACTCTTAAAAATACAAGCCTATAATTCATTGTAGCTTGTATTCTGTGTACATAACACACACACACAGACACAGGCACACATTTTGAAATCATGTAGAAATGGTACTTGTATATTTGTTAGCCTGCAGGGAGAATTGTTCTAGCTTTTATCATTGAGGATAAGAAAAATCCAACATAAAATCATTTCAGATTAATGGGAATTTTTCTCTTAGGGCAGAAATAATTCTGTGTGGTACCTCCCGGAAGCCAAATAAGATGATTTCAGCCTCTTGGGAGGAGATACAACAGCTTCACAGAAGAAGCCTTTCTACTGACTGTCATTTAATTCCCAGTAGGTGTTTCATTTTCTCATAAAGACTTCATCATTATTTTTCCTATTTATTCATAGCAAACATCTTTCCCTTCAGCTGCAATAAAAAAGGATCTAAACTCAAAGAGCTTACTTTTTCATAAAAGATGACATGCATTTTTGCTTTCTAGGAGCAGACTTCTGATTCATCTGAAGGATGAACTAACAGTGATGAATGAAGAGGAAGAATTAAATGTACATTTCTTCAGGACTCAATGAAAAAAGAAATACTGAAAGATAAATATACAGATAAGAAAGAATTCAATTTACAACTTGGCTTATCTGCTGTGACACTTAACACTGCACAGTTAGAGTACCATCTGAAAAAAATCAAATCTAAAATGAAAGCAGAATAGTTACAGCTTTATCTTTTCAGAATTCAAAAGAATGTAAAGTCCTTCGCAGACACATTAATGACATCATGAAGGAAGCAGGAGAGAGAACAGGAAAAAAAAAATCATGAACTTTACCAAATAGATGCAAGAAGAAGATTGCAGGGAGAAAGGCAGAACATTGGTCTCAGAAGTAGAGACAGTGAAGGAATAAAAATTGATACATTAAGAAATGTTGGGGTTTTGTTTAAATTCTGAAAGATGTTTTTAGTGAGAAAAATGAGATTTCCTCAAAATGAGCTTACAAGACAAACCTTTAATTTTGCGAAAAAAAAAGTATCAAAATGACTGCAGCATATTATTGACCACTTTGAGAATAAAAGTTTTCATTTTGAAGATTATTTTGCATTCAAACTTTCAAAGGTTTATTTTGTGTTTGTTTGTTTCTTTCTTTGTTTGTTTTAAAGCATGAAATTAAACAAGGACTAGAACAGAGACTGCAAAATTATCGTAGCATTACTGTTTGGTCTCAGTTGTCTCTTTGGCCATTTCTAAAGTTTTTAATAACAACTACTCATTTGAAAATGTTAGGGAAGGTGTCAAACTTGGAAAAACCTATATATTTTTATTTGCTGTGATTTTTTAATCTCAAAAATGTAAAGTATTAACTACAGATGAGCTCTGTTCCATTTAATGATTGAAATGAAAGGAAAGATGAGAAACTTCAGCAGAGTATTTTGAGGAACTGGAACTTTACTGGAAGCTACAAAGGGTCTCTCCAGCCCATATTTTCCATCACTTTGCTAAAGAAGCAATGAGCAAGCATAAGCACAGGCCAAAGAATAAGCAATAATGGTTTGCATAAATGAATTTTCAAGAGAAAATTTCAATAAACAGAAGATTTCTTAAGCACCACATAAATTTTAAATGCAAGAGCTGCTGCTTTCAGAAGTCTCCAGTTTTTCAGGACCAGGATGTCCACATGGTGAAAAATACTTTGAATGCCTATCTGTGTAAACAGATTTTAGTACAGTTTGATACTTAGTCAACTCAATAAAAAGCATTATTAATCATTATTAACCATCATTAATCTTAATCATTGCATAACTAAAACTAGGTTTTGGTATCATATGTGAATGAAGGGAAAACCAATAAAACCAGAAAAAAAAGGAGGGGAGAGGAGGAACAAAGAGTGAAGAATGTGAAATCTACCATATAAAATAAGCACATTAAATATTCTTTTATCTTTTAAATCATATAGATAATCTTATCCTGGCAATTGTTGACTTCAATAAAACAGGAACTGAAGTGAACCTGATAAATCATTCTGTATTTAATTTACATTTTTTTCAAGATGAGCATCTTTATATCCAATAGTAATAACTAGCAGACAGACTTCTACCACACAAGTCATAAACCCTTTTTCCAGGATTTTCAGTAGCAAGAGATCTAAAAGCATAAAATATTTTAATAAAAATAAACTGAGATAGAATAACAAATGCACTTCAGGACAGACTGAATATTTCCAGAAAATATAGTTGTGGGGGAAAATATGTATATTTTAATAAACTATTTTATCATTCAAAGAAACAAATTTAAGTTTGGTTCTAAAAAAATAATTTTCTGAAATCACTGTCTCAGAAATTGTGAATATGTAAAGGTTCATTCTTTTTCTGTTAGTTGTCCTGCTTGTCAGAAGTCTTTATTTTTATCGTCTCTGCTAGTATTTTGAGATTTCCTGGTTTTAGAATATTATTGCATATGATTTGAATCTCTAGCTGAGTATTCAGTCCCTTCTTATATGGCTACAACTATTTATTGAACACATGTTCAAGTTAAGTAAGCACAAATATTCACATAGTTGCTGCATCTGCTTCGTTTCTGGGAGCTGTATGTTTCAGGTGGCCTCTAAGCTCTTCTTCTGTAACAATTTGTATCTTTTAGCAATACTACCATGTTGTTATTGGAAACTAAAAAAAGACGTTAATACACATAAGGAAAGAGATACATAAGTATTCAGCTATTTATATCCTATTATTTCTAGTGGAAAACTCACTGTTAATTTTAATCACTTCTTATTTTCGTGCTGTATTAAATGCATGCTTCTTTTGTCATTGTTTTTCTATCTTCTCTCTTAGAATCTTATCTCAAGGGTTGTGAAAGAATATTCCGTGTCATCCTCCATCAGCAAAAGCTGCATGAGCTACTCTTCTTCTTCTACACCAACCTGTCATACCGAATTTATATCCCATTCTGTATTTCTCAAGAAACATATTTTAGGTTCTTTTGTATTGTGAGAATAATATACAGAAAAGTATTTTTGCATTTTCTGATTTTTTGTTTCAGGTAGAAGACAACAAAAATTAATGCAGCTAAACTGAAGAATAGGAATGCATGTACTCTAGAACTGTTGTAAATGTTCTCTAAGGAGAACACCTGAGCTGAGCAAAATGCATCCAGACGGAGAAAGGTATGTGCAGGTGTGCAGCCAGCAACCAGTTCAGACTCATGAAAAGTTGTGAAGCTGAACCACAAGGATGGCAGGGGCTGCTAGGCAATCTGACCGAAATGCCTAATTATAGCTTTCATTATAAATATGCTTTAAGAAAGACTGGAAGATTAATTCTGTTTATAATTTTAAGCACTTTTTGAGATTTTCTCATAAATCACAAACTGCCTTTGTTCCTTGGGCAAATGGCTTTTCTTGACCTTTGCAAAATACCTACAAAGAGCTAACGGCAAGCCATGCAAAATTATATTGCAAACAGACATCAGGCTGTAGAGAGTTTTGTATGAAAACTACTGTAGAATATATATTAATCTTATAGTGACTTTTTATAAAAATAAAAGAAAAAAGAAAAAAAAGAAAAAAGGGGAAAAGAGAAAGTACACTGTTTTTGAAATAAAAATATTCTAAGCTTCAAAATGTTTGTATAGTTTGTCATTAGCTCTGGAAATTATGATCTCAGCTGCTACCACTGATAATAAAATTTTGTGGTGTTATTAATGTTTGATCAAATCTAGATATTAACTAAGTCAGAAAACACTGTGATTTGACATTTTTTGTGTACATTCTTGAGAAATATTGTATAAGTTTAAACTAAAATAACATTTTTTTTTTTCTTAAATTTGGCTTCTGCTTAGCATTTTGATGTTAGGCAACTTAACAAGGCATGGAGGATATCGCAACTCAGCTTTCTGCAATTTGATAGTCCATTTTCTAAATCAAGAATGCTAACTCCCAGAATTTTATTCCCTTTTAATACTAGCATCAGTAAGAAGTTGATGGCTGCACACAGAGTTGTATAACTATTAGGCAGCAATTATCACCAAATTTTAAGAGAGAATTTATGACTAAAAGATGAAGTATTTCCAATCCATATTTATTTCATGCCTGCAATTTCTGATCAAAGAAAACACTAAAAACATTTTTGCTTCTTATGTCTTAATTTATTTAGAAATTGATCTACCCTCTTGTGATAGTTTCACTGGGCTAGCTCTTGGCCAGCAGCCAACACAGCCGTTCACCCAGTGCCCCCCCACCCCAAGGGGATAGGGGAGAAAATTGGGAGCAAGGATTAGGAGGCTTGTAGGTTGAGATAAGAACAGTATAATAATAGAAATAAAAGAAAACTGAAAAAACCCCTAATATTAAAATAGTAGTGATAATGATAACAGTAATAAAATATAAAAATGAGTGATATACAGTGCAACTGCTCACCGTCCACTGACTAAGCCCAGTCTGTTCCCAGATAATGATCCCGGAGGAGAGACAATCCCGAAATGAAATGACAATCCCGGAAAAGCGAGAGCCCAAGCAGAGAGAATCACCCCCCTTTCCTGTCAGCCCCGGATAATATACTAAACATGAAGAGATATGATCTAGAATATTTCATTGGCACATCCAAATGTCAATTTTGGGGTTTGCTATTCACTCTACTTCTCCCTCCCAACCCTAATGCAGCTGGGAACCAGACAAACATGATGGCCTTGAGCTCCAGCAACAACTAATAACATCAGTACTTTTATCAATGTTCTTCTCATAACAAGTCTTACACTGAAACCAAAACACAGCTATTCTAACTACTAAGAAGAAAATTAACTCTACCCTAGCAAAACCAGGACACCTCTGAAGTCAGAAGGAAATTATAGCAAAAACATATTGGAAAAAGTTACCAATTCTTATTGAAAATTGATAAGGATATCTCCCTCTTTACTTAAAGAAAGATAATTTTTTTTTAAGAAAATATCATCAATGATTCTAACCTGAGAAATATGAAATTCCAGAGTTATCTGTGCCATGTTGCATGTGTTAAAGCGCTCATGATGAACCAGGATAATCTGTCAAATTTTTCTCTTCTACCAGGTAGTTAATTAAAGATCTACTTTTCTTCAAAGAGAAGTTCAACAAAGAGAAGCCCTGCAACTCAATCTATCTGAATTGCCTTTCAAGTTACTTAATAATTGGAAGAAATAATTTTCATCTATTAAATTACTGCTAACTTCTTGCTATATGGGAAATACTTTGTTTGTAAATGCCCAAAATATGGTAATTGACACTTCTGCAGAAGTTCAATAGTATTATGTAATAATGAACTACTGTCCTTTCCCTTTCTTCAGTCTAGATACTATAATATGACAACATCCAGGTTTATCATGAGCCCTAAATAAGCATTTTTTTGTTTCCTTCATCCATTCTCACTTTCTTATACCGAAAATCTTTTCTGTCACAATGCAGCAATCTTCCATAGCTTGCTTTCTCCACTGAAAGTCTCAGTTCTATCCACAATAATTACTAACAAATCCATCTAAAAGCAGAAACCTCGTTCTCCCTAAATAAGGAATGCAAAAGTTTTTTCAAAGAACACCAAACTGTAAGCGTGACTTAGTAGTGAGGAGGAAAAGTCTGTGTTTACTGGTTTGTATTTTAGAATCTTACTACCTGAATCTGTTTCCAGGAAGGATTTAAAAATGAGCATTGAGCACGGCCAATTTTTAAGTTTTAACCAACATACAAGATATTAATTAAACAAACCCATGGTTTCTAATTCCTGAAAATAGATATCTATGCTCATCTGCATATATGTCATATACATATATGTTTCTTTTGCAAGAAACAATTTCAGAACATATGTAAGAAGTTTCTAAGTAAGAAAGACAATCAAAATATAACCATGTATCCCTACCTGTATTATTGGTCATCTATCCCTACTAGGTGCTAGTAACAGTTTGATTTTATTAACAGGCAAAACTGTTGGGACACCTTCTACTAGAAGAAAATGAATGGCTTCTGACTTCAATATCACTAAACTGACAAATAACTAAGAGATTAGTCTATTATTTCACAAAACCCCAAAATTTCAAAGTGTAACCATATAGCATGAACAGGTTATATCATTGCGTACTCATTAGAGAGATAGAAGCTCTACATGATGTATGTTTAAACTATAGAAGTCTACTGATTTAAGATTGTTCTATACACATCAAGGAAAATAAATTTTACTTAAATGTCAATTACTAAAAAATTAATGGTTCAATATTTAGGATAATAAGTCAACTTTTTAACAAAATCTCTATAGATTAATATAGTTTAGGCAAACTCCTTTTTCCTAGAGAAATAATAGATACAATAATCCATAAAATATGTTTTGGAGGAATAAGTCAAAGAAAGAGGAAGCTAATTACTTTCCAATAAGTTATTATAGAGTATACACTGAACTCACATTATATTTCAAACTATAAGCATTCAGTTTAAAAAGGAAGTATTTAAAGTTGCTAAGCAACAGTGTCTTTGTTTATCATATTGTTTTTGAAGTGAAAGCACTGGAAGGGGGAAAACAACAAACGAACATACACAAATATAATCCATTTCACAGTCAACATAAGAAAACAACTTTTGTTTACAGAATATAAATTGACAAATACTCTTGACAACAACTTGATCTATAGTTCAATAGGCTTTCTCTCTATGCATTGCTGTGTTATTTTGACTTTGCTTTCTAAATCTGTCAGTGAAAGGATATTGGTAAGTAGGCAACAAGAAACTACAGAACAGGTTTACTATTGAGTAGAATTTCTGAAAAATGTTAAAACTAAAAGATCATTCTGTATCTGAATTTGGACACAAACTATATGTTTTTTCTTC
The DNA here is from genome assembly GCF_000700745.2 of Antrostomus carolinensis. Taxonomy (NCBI): domain Eukaryota; kingdom Metazoa; phylum Chordata; class Aves; order Caprimulgiformes; family Caprimulgidae; genus Antrostomus; species Antrostomus carolinensis. The sequence goes on from NW_010333705.1 coordinate 9,829, forward strand.
TTATAAAACAAAAATAGCAGGGATGAATCCTTCACTGTCTCCAAACTGCTCAGGTTACAAAAAGCCAAGTTAATGACTGTGTATTGAGGGACTGGATAGAGCTCTCCAGTTGTGGAGCAGTGTAGCCTCAGTGAGCTGTAGCTGCTTTCCCAAACGTGTTTGGGTCATTGCTGAAGGTTAACCATCTGAAATGCTTTCTTTTTCTTGTGCCAAATCCCTTGGAGTGGGTGGGGATAAGGGAAGTGGACCCACATACTCTGTGCAAAGGAGTAACCCATCCTCATAATGGTTGTCAGTGGGAGAGGTGCCACCAAAGACTGTCTTTCTCAGTGTTTGAAAGTTGAACAGGCACTGCCTAATGTGTCTGTCCTACCACTAACTGCAGTTTCCCCGTTTATGTCATCATTTTGTCTCTTAAAAATACATGTGATTCTCTTTTACAGCTTTCATTTTTTTGTTCACTGTAAGTAAGTGAGGTCAAGACCTTTTGTATTTTAGAAAATGAGACAGATCGTCAGCCAGGAAAGATGACACTGGACATCTTTTAATGTGCCTGGTCACAGTCTCTGGGGTTGGCATTTTGTAATTCTCATTGGATATGCTGCTGAAATGATAAGGCCTCAGACCCCCCAAAAAAGGTACTTCAACATCAATATATGATCCAAAGTGTCCATGTTTGATCTTTCATTGCTAACTCAAACAGTATATGTCAGCTTTTTTCCAGGGTAATTTAATGAATCCCCTTAATATGTGGCAAAATTCTTAGTATTTTATGAAGATTTTTGGATCTTCAGGAAGAGATTTCTTTGCTTTTATTTTTACTCCTTTTTTCAAACACAGTTGACTTTTACCTCTGTTGCTACAAATGTTACCATATGCGTAATAAACATAGACATACACCTGGGCCCCAGAAATGCTGGTACTCTGTTTTATTTTACATTCCCAAGACATTTTCATCCCAGATGGCCTGGTGCAGTCTTGAAAGTTAAACTTACAAAATCATCCTAAGCTTTTGAGGTTTATATGTGAGGTAAAAAAGGCAAATATTATGATGACACTTTTTTTTTCTCTTAAACAAATGAAAAACATTTTTCCATGCCTTTTATAATGACCTATATAATTTTTTGAAGAAAAAAGAAATCCAAAGAACAATTAAGACTGACATTCCAGATTAAGGCTGACATTCCAGCTATCTATAGGGATCCACAACTACTACTTTTAATGTCTGGGTGTTTTTTCTGTATGTCAGTAAAATGAATGAAAACAGATTTTTCATCAGAAAACTGAACTTTCAAATTTTAAATTTTGGAGGTAATAATGGGGTATTTTTAAAGTTAACTCTTATCCTGCTAACATGACAAAAACACACATCCAGCTTTAGGATTTCTTTTTCATGAGGATTTATCTCTGAATATTTTTTGAAGAAAATGGGGCTTATCTGGCTCATACACTTTTGGGCTCCTGGAGTCCATTTTGATGTCATGGCTGGGTACTGAGAGCAGAGGTCAGCCATTCCAGCAGATATTTCTGAAGATAATCAGTGACTACAAGAAGAAAATACAACACACATGCTAAATAAAATCAAATTAATTTAGAAGTATTTAATTTAAAATGGGAAAATACATTTCCAATCTAGTTTTTTGGGCTTCCTTGTAAAAATGGGGTAAGTATTTGTCAATGATTTTGAAAATACATAAGAAAAAGGAATTATTTTAGACTAAAGTCCTCCAGGAAGATGCACAGTGGATCCAAATGTGCAAGAGCTATACAACTCAGGTTCTGTGAAGAACTATGTACCTTTAGAGACATACAGACTGTCCCAATCTTCAATGAATGTTAATGGATAGCAAGAGGAGAAGACTTTGTAGAAGTGGGTGCTTAATTTTGAGCTTGGTTGCGTGGGAGATGCATTGAGAAGTTTTAAATCCTTGTTTTGCAGAATATTAAGAATATTAAGAGCATGTTATGTGAACTCATATTTTGAGAACTATAAAGATGATGCGATCTTATGAAGTGCCAGGCAAAACCATAGATCTGAACTCTTACAGCTCCCACCCTCATTCAGCAACCATTCCTAAAGCTTTAAAGGCACAGCTTAAGTAAGCACCATCAGGAAAACTTTACAAGTTCCTTATTTCAGTAATGATGCTCAAAATCACTTTTAAAAAAGAGCTAAAAAATAATAATCCACCAGAACCCTAAAAATAGAATCAAAGAGTCTGATAAAGCTATAAAATGTGTTTATTTTAAAGAACATTTGTATTGGGCTATTAATCAATGAGTTAGGTTATTAACTTATGAATGAACTACAAATCTGAGGGCAGATAAACATTATAAAATGATAAATGGAAAGTGGGTTCAAGGCAACCTTGTTTATGGATTAAGGATGTACCAAGTTCTATTTCCATGAACACAATAAGAACCTGTCGGCAAGGACACCTCCCCTTTACTCACAACTAGGAACATCTCTCCAATTAGTATGGAGTCACAGGTACTATTAGCTAATTTTCCTTTTGTTCTTATAACTGCATTCTTGACTTTTTTGCTGTCTCCTCCTCCACCTTGTTAAAAACTAGGACTGGCAAATCACCTCACACACTCTGCAATTTCTCATTCATTCTTCAGCAGTCTGATGTAGTACCTGGGCTGGGAAGTAATATGAAGCTTTGTCCCTTTTGCAGGCCCCTTCCATTTTAACTACACAAAACCTTCAAAGTAATAGCAATATCTGTCACTTAATACTACCTAAAAAAGACAGTAAATATTTTATTGAGGGAAAATGCTTAATGTCACTGTTATTCAAAATACTTCCCAAATTCTATTGAAAGCAATAGAACGCAGCTGAACTCAAGCAATATATCTCTCCTCACTCTGCACTTGAGGTATTAAACTGTTGCTGTGGCACATTGTGACCTGAATAAATTCGGACTTAAAAAGAAATCACATTTGGTGGTTTTGAAGAGATATCTACATACATCTTACTCCCTTAGATGTATATCTAAACTTGGGACAACTTGAATTTGTGAACTCGAATGTTCTGCTGTTGCAAAGTACTTAAACTACATGTTTAGTTTAATTTCTGTTCAATTTAGAATCCTGAAGAAGGAATCACGGATTCTAGTATGCATTGGTGCTTATATAAAGATAGCATAGTGCAACTAGCTCAGACCTTGTAAATGACAGCCATATGCCAGTAGCTTGTCTGCTATCATGTGTTACTCCTCAAAGGCCAGATGAGACACACAAGTGTTAAAACACATCTTTAAAGTTGCTAGCCTACAACAGTATGCATGAAGACAAAAGAAATTCCTGAATACTAGATATTATCACTCTGATATATCAAAGAATTTATTATCAGTACCTTGCTAACTGGTGTTATAGCAGTGCAACATGTGTAGACAATTAGCTTCCAAATGAATAAATTTTCTGCATTTAAATCAATAACTTGTGAATTCAGTATGATACTGTAAAATTACCATACACTTACTGGATAGATATGATTACAAAATCAATCATTCTTGCTATTTTGGTTATAATTTTAATTTACATTCATTTCAGGACTTCAGAACATATAATTTAAATCAGTTCAGACATTTAAGGAAATGAAAGCTGTGGTAACTGTTTCTAAGTCCTGAAGAAGAAATTTTAAAAGCACTTTAAAAGATAACTATTTTCACAATAAAATGAGGTCTAATAACCTTTAGCATGATGGGTGTCCTGGTTTTGCTAGGATACAGTTAATTTTCTTAGTAGCTAGAAAGTGCTGTGTTTTGGTTTCAGTATGGGATTTGTTATGAGAAGAATGTTGATAACATACTGTTTTCAGTTGTTGCAGGAAGTCTGAGGACTTCGTGTTTTGCTAGTTTGCAAGTGCAAAGACCCCACTGGGGTGGGGGTGGGGAGAAGGAAGCAGGGGGAAAGCATGATAATTAGCAAAAACCAGAATTGGCATTTGGATATGCCAATGAGATATTCCATATCATATCACATCAAGTTCAATGTATTAATGAGGATTGATTGGAAAGCTGGGGATTCTCTCAGGGATCGCTTGGGCTAGCTCTTCTTGCAGTTTCAGGACTGTCTCTGCTCCTGGATCACTTACTTGGGGACAGGCTGGACATTGTTTGGCGGGTGGTAAGCAATTGCACTATACATCACTCATTTGAATATTCTGTTATTAGTATTACTATCAATATTGTTTAATTATTATTTTATTTTAATTTTAAAATTATATTTAACCCACGAATCCCCTTACCCCTCCAACTATCTCCCCTGTTCCCTCATGTGAGGGAGAGTGAGTGAGTGGCCATGTTTAGCTGCTAGCCAAGTGAAATCACCACAATGAGACATGGAGAATTCGCCATCTAGAAATACAGAGAGAAGATTACAATCTTACAAAAGGAAGAAGTTATTTTTCTGTTTTCATATACTTAGATGTAGACTGATCTGTAGCTAGGACTCAGATATAGTAATTACACTAGCTATATAATCTGTCTTCTTATTATTTATAATAATTAATAGAACATGAGAGTAGACTTTTTATACTTTCCTCCTTCTAGCGTATTTGATATCCCCTTCGTGCCTTCATGGTAAGTAACACCAGATAATTGATCCATGCTGTCTACCTCACTCACAATTTTCTAGTTCTCTTTTTCAGGGAATGTATAGACCCTTCTCACTTAAGCTGAATGGTTTTCTTTAATTCATCTTTACACACACACCTCCAGTCATATCTCTTAACTTGTCCTGAACCTTCTCCATTTCTAAAATATCCATTTTGAGATGAGTTGACTAGCTAAGAAATTGCTTACAACACCCAAAAAAGCATATGGATCATGGGTTTGTACAATAATATAGCATTGTTCTTAATTTTTGTCTATATTTCTTTCTTACTTACTTTTAGAATTCTATTTGATTTATGACCATGATTAGTTCTCATCAAGTGACCACAAATGACATCACCGAGCTGAATTCTCAAGAAACTGTCTGTCATAATCTGTCCTCTATGTTAATGACTGTTAAGTTGGTATTCATTGTTTTTCATGTGAAGGTGGAATTGGTTTTGCCCATTGTAAGGTCTTTTGCATTTACATGAAGTAAATTTCACCTACCACTTTAATGTTCAGTCTTGTAAAGTCTTTCTGCAGTTCCTGACAGTCAATTTTTTTTTACTATCTTGAAAACTTGATATTGTCAGAAAAGCTTGTCATCTCACTATTCAGTCCTTTGTTATGAGCTATTTAATGGCACAGGTCCCTACAGATACTTTTGGGACTTCCTTCATGATGGAAACTGATCTCTGTTTCTTCCTTCTATTTCTAATCCTTTCACCAATTTTTTAAGTGATTTAATTTTATTTTAAAATCCTTCTCTCTCACGCTCCAGCTGTCAAGTTTCCTTGAAAGTTTTTGGTAAGAGACATTGTTTAAAAAAATACTAGTTAAATTCAATTAGGCTATATTAAAAAAGAATAAAAAATATTCACATGCCTATTTACTCCTCCAAAGAATTTAAATGTAAATATATATATATGATATATATAATGTTTAGGAGGCTATCAAGACTATTACTTTTATATTAAAGCATGATTTATGGAGAATTATACAGTATTTTCAACAGTACCTCTTACTTATAGCTGCTAAAACATAAATTATGTTTTAATTTTGAATTTTAATATAATTTTAATAATTATTATAAAAAGTAAAGAAGCTTAATTTCATTGGGCTTTTGTATTTTATTTCCTTTTTTCTTTTTTTTTCATTTGTTTGTTTCAGAATGTCTGAGAACTTACTGAGACTAGCAGACTATTCTGAAATAGGAAGAAAATGAAAAGCTATCCAAATCTAAAATCAAAAGAGGAACTAGGAAAATGAACCATGTATCCAAGACCTTTGGAAAAAATGCAACTATCAAAAGTGAAGAACAAGTATACACTTTCCACTAGGTGACAAAGAAATAAATTCATATCAGGCACTATTGGGTAATATTATCTTGAGTATGGAGCATGAAGTCTTGCAGACAAAGTTGCTGCGTATTTGCATTATTTTTTTTATCCAAGAACATTCACCTCACAGCTTCAAAAGTGCTAGCTGTGTAATAAAGAGTACAAGGAACAAGTGCTATTTATGGAATAATGAATAGAAGGAACAAGAACACATTCTCTCACTGTTAGTAACAACTAAAATTATTTCATAAACCAAGTTTTAGGTATTAGCTATTGGTGCCTTCCCAATGGACATGAGGAGACTAAACTTTCAGTACATGTTCATATATGCTTTTTGCCTTTTTCTTTTAAAATGCATAGCAGCGCATTAAAAATTATATTAACTTTTTATTAAATGAGAACTGGAGGTTTAGGTAAAGGCACACATATCACATAAATCGGACTTCATATTAAAGAATTTTATTTTATGACAAATATACAACTTTAAAACCATTCAGAAATGGAAGGAGAAATATTGAAAGCTACGGAAATATGGGATTCTTCAGTACAGATAAGTAGTAAATATTTTTTTTACATTGCTAATAAATTTTTAAAAAAAAGTATTCAACAAGTGTTATAGTATTGGGTGCATTGCTTTAATGTTAACAGGAGAGCTAGTTGAAAGGAAAAATACTTCTACCTCATGTTCTGATGCAGAAAGTGTTTTGGTTTGGTTTGGTTTGGTTTGGTTTGGTTTGGTTTGGTTTGGTTTGGTTTTTTCCTGAGGTTTCAAGTACAAAGAGTTTGCTTTAAATCTATGCAAGTTGAAGGCAAGAATCTTTGTTTCATAAGGTTTTGAGCAAACAGAATAGACTATGCAGAGATTCATGTTCACAGTTTTATAAGGTAGAGCTAACTCTGGAGGAAGATGGTTGGTATGTTTGCTAGAAATTATAGGCGGGTAAGTAGCTAGTAGATTATAGAAACTTGTGATATGCCTGTACAATTAAATACATATTGTGTGCACAAAGCAGATATTCAGAGGTTAAGGAAATGGAGACAAAATTGTCATTCTCTTTCTCCTGTCTTTTCCTTGTCATAGGTTGGGAGGGTAAGGCAGAAGAGCTTAAAATAAAAGAGTCTTGATCATGAATGAAAAATTTTAGAGGGGATTTTAGCAAGTTGATAAAAGAAGATGAATCTAAAATTTCAGAGGACTGTTTAAATTTCTCTATTATTACATGAAAAGATCCACTGATCTTTGCTTTATGCAGCATCAGTCCAAAGTGAAATCACTACACAATCACCGTTCTTCAGAGTATTCAACCCAGTTTACCTCTTTACCTTCTTTTTAAAAAAAAAACCAAACAAAAAAACCCCCCAGTCCAAAGTGAAATCACTACACAATCGCCGTTCTTCAGAGTATTCAACCCACTTTACCTCTTTACCTTCTTTTTTAAAAAAACAACCAAACAAAAAAAACCCATTAGAAATTTCCTAAGTAAAATAATCTAAACTTTATTTCTCCTTGATCTAGTTAAAGTAAACAAGCAGGTGGACCACTTAGTGTACTATATATGGATGACTTTTTTTTTCTCAATGATTTTTTTCAAGCTATCTCCAAGAGAAACTTTAGTAACAAGCAGTTGCCCATAAAGAATTGTGTGCCATCTTATGATTCCTTGCCTTACTCTTAAAACCTGAGAGAAAAATGTTGACATTAGATTCCTTTTTACCACAAACATCACTTCTTAGAAAAATATGTTACCATTGAATTCCCTACAGTGAGTTTAGCCACCATATGGAACTGTATGGACTATACTTTCTACTCGTGCCTTTTGTATCTCTTTAACCAGCAGTGTTTTTACTGCCCAACACAATTTATCCCTCATTACCAGTATGAATATAACATAAACCAAACAAACTTTCCTACTTTATAATTTTTGTAGGCAGCATTTAACATTTACATACATGGAATATTAGCACAAGGGATACAAAGTCATTATATACTAATGCTCTGCAAAGTGGAGAGACAATATCCTCAGCATCACTCTGCACTGCATTTCAAATGGCACATTTCAGGCGATTTATGCTAATTTCCATCATTTACAGAACATAATTATACAAATCGGTTAGAATTCAGCACAACAGCCTGTAAGTGTTTAGAACTATGGAGAGCACGATAATGGTCTCATTAACTGTAAGCTGAGAACTGAATCTCCATTTCTAGGCAAAACTGTTATTGCTCTGCTCATGATCCATGACACTTTTCCTGTTTTATAGGTTATAACAGCCACTGGTCAGCTGCTTCTTTCCCTTAGTGACCTCACTGAGCCCACCCAAAGCAATAAAGAAAGATCAATTGTACTGATCTTGCCTAAAGTGACCTTATTGTCTGCTTTCTGGCTGCTATCCATCAGCGATATCCAACTTCACCTCATATGCTTAGGAGCCTTGAGTATATACAGAGTTCATAGTTTAAACCTTTGATATATTGAAAGGAGATGGCAATAGAACAGCAAATGTTTGCCTTTCAATTTGACATTAGAGTGAGAAGGATAATAAACACTGTGTTAATAAGAATAAGTATAGCTAAAGCAAGCAAAAACCATCATTTCCAAAGTACATGAATGCTGGGACGTGTTAGGAGAAAAAGGTCAACTAACTGTCCAAAGCCTATCAAAAAGGCTACTTACATCAAACAGTACAGCTAAGATATATCTTGAATCAACAAAATAAATATATTTCTTGTTTTTCCTCCTCCTCCTCAAAAAGTTTTATCATTAGATTTGAGTAGAAATTTGAAAGGACAAAGATGAGTTGCATAGACCTATATTTGTTCCAGGTTATACTCAAGCATATCAGTCTCATCCTGTCACACTGACGTAGTGCTATACAATTACTGATCCATAACTGCAGATATATCTCAAACATATAAATCCCTAAACTTTTACTCGCTAAGGGAAGTAATTTACATAATGACAGTACACTTCATACTCAGTAACTATAAAACTGTTTTTCGAATCTCCGTCCTCTGAGTAGTTAATATCCTAGGACTACAGGCATTTCTATTGTGGCTGCTATAAACTTATAAGCATAACTTAACCTACATTAATCATTAGTATACAATGATTAACCAATGGTATACAATGTTTAATCATTATAAATATCAACACCTTTGTATATGCTTGCATCAGAAGCATAGCAATTACCCAACAAAATTATATCAATGGTTTATCTGATACATTATCTGATAGTGATCAGCACTGGTGTAATTGCATAGCTAGAAGAGTAACAACCAACCAACCAAAAAATCTTCCAAGTTCTTAAACAAGCAAATTATTAACTGTTATCTTTATATGAAACAAGGAAATGGAGAAAATACTTAGAGTACCCAAAGAGGTTAAAAGTAATAAATTTTAGTAAACCATCTAGTACCACTGCACTGTAGAAACTGAAGGTATTGCAGTGTAGAAGAACTGAAATATCCTCCAGCAATTCTATACCAGGACATTTTCCCGAAGCAGCAGTCAATAAGCCACCAAAGATGCAGTGCCACAAGAGCTTACAGACTTACTAGTGTATAAAAGCAACACTGAAAATCTAAAGATGTTAGAAAAGTGTAAGCACTGGAAGCTATTTAGATACTACGTCTATCAAATAGTAGTGATTTACCCAAATTGCATTATATTTGGTCATGAGTAGTGTAAACAATGGCCAAACAGTGAATAATGACATGAATAAGAGATGGTTGCTTGTCTTATTAGCCAAAAAAACTCAGGGAAGGTACAAGAAAAGATGATTAAGGCAGTGGAGCATCTTTCTTATGAGGAAAGACTGAGAGAGCTGGGTCTGTTTACTTTGGAGTAGAGAAGACTGAGAGGGGGACTTTATCAATGTTTATAAATACTTAAAGTTCTGGTGTCAAGAGGATGGGACCAGGCTCTTTTCAGTGCTGGTCAGCGATAGGACAAGGAGCAATGGGCACAAACTGGAACACAGGAGGTTCTGCTTAAACATGAGGAAAAACTTCCTTATTGTGAGGATGGCGGAGCACTGGAACAGGCTGCCCAGAGAGGTTGTGGAGTCTCCATCTCTGGAGATATTCAAAACCCACTTGGATGCAGTCCTGAGCAACTTGCTCTAGGTGAACCTGCTTTGGCAGTGGGGTTGGACTAGGTGATCTTCAGAGGTCCCATCCAACCCCTGCCATTCTGTGATTCTGTGATACAGTGTGTTATCCCACAATTCTTAGAACATACTTTCTTTTTATTAACTTCTTTCATTAAATTACTTTCACACAAAGAGAAACCTATGCTGGACGTCTATCTGCCTTGTATACTTTTAGTATTCCCAGTAAGCTGTGGCAAATTGTTCTACAGTTTAACTCCATGTTCTATAAAAAGTACTATTCCTTATTTTATTTAGAACCTGTCATTAGCTGCATTCAGATGACATAATCTGTTTTTTGTGTTGGAGCAGAAAATGCACAGATTTTCCATACTTATGTTCTCCAGCCTCTCATGATTTTGCAGATATCTGTATCGGCCCTGTAGCGTGACTTCACTACTAACCACTTTCAACATGAAGACTGACTATTTATTTTCACCTAGTTTCCTGTCTTTAAACTTGTCTAATATAATGTACCTATCCCACTAACTCTACAGTTTATTTTTGTTTTTACCAACCTGCTCAGTAAATACATTAGCCTCATTGAGGTATTCATTGTCCAGATAGCACCAAAAATATGCTACAAATTAAAGCAGGCTGCCTCTACCTTCTCGATATTATTTATTAAATCATCTTACTTTGCTTAATAGAAGTAGAGATCTAGCTACCTATGGCAACAGAAAGAAAATTAAGATTGTTTGTCATTCATTGTCTGTATAAACATATTCCAGGATGATCTTTTTAACACCTAGGAAGAGAAACAGAAATCTTCCAGTTGATAGGTATCAAGTTAATCTGCTATGACTTCTATTTAATTAAACCCTTCCCATTGACTATTTATGTACCAGGATTTCTTGGCTGGCTTTATTTTGCATACTAATTGTTATTTTAGACTATTAGGTATCTAGGAAAAGCACCGTTATTAATTATTTCACCTAGGTTACTATAAATTTTATGTCACCTTTGATTTACCAGATTCAAATTTATTAATTTGAAGGATAGGAAGTGCTATAAAATAGCTCTTAAGGTAGAGCTATAAAATAGCACTTAAAATATATTTTTAAGAGGGAAGGATACAAAAAAAAGATTCAATTTCAAAAGATAACTGCTATTCAAAGCCTTCTTAGTGTATTTATTTATTTATTGCCAGATTTGTAGACACCATACATGGTATCTAGAATACTTACAATTTTTAAAATCTTTAGCAGCATCTAAACCCTGAGATAAATGCAAATGTAAAATTTGTAGGAAAAGATAATTCACAAAATAGCTGTTACAATATCAGAAATCACATTACAAACCCAGTATCTTCTGCTGTGTAATACCTTATAGAAACTAGAAACTTCTCACTCTTTTTTACCTCATCTTTATTACATGGGTGGGCAAATAATCTATCAGAAAAAGAAGGCTGAATGAGTAGCAAACAAGAAATGCATTTGGCATTCTTAGATTTTTCACCTTGCCTCAATTGAGAAACCTAAGAGGATTAAACCATACTCTCAATAAGACAATGAAGGACAAAGTATTTTATTACTTTCATGAATTCTGTTTTTCTTTTACATATATAAAAATCATGGTTTTAAGAAAACTGCATTGATAATCAAAGACTTATGTGAACAAACAGGAATAACAGATTTGGAGAGACAGACTTAGTTTGTTATAGTCATCTACTTTTGGATACAAGTTGCCACCAGTTGAACCATTTTGGGGTAATATATTAATTTCTACATATATTTTCAATTTAGACTGACTGGTAACTTGCATTCAAATGCCAAAATATTATCTTCAGTCTTATAGTTTAATGCTTGCTTTTCACACCCAAACAGATGTAAAAACAAAACACATGACAAATAGCTGCAAACAAGTATCTCTTTAGAAAGGCTAGTATTCCTTTTATGCAGTCTAGACAATATGAAGGATAAAGACCTCACAGGGCAAAGCACTAGTCTGTGGGGGGAAGAAAATTGCAATCTTTTTTCAACAGCTAAGTTTAAGCAAAGAGCAAGCATGTTAAAAGTAGGAAACTCATGATGATAAAATTTTTTAGCATATGTTACTAAGATTGGAAGCAGAAGCAACTATGACTGACAGACAAAAAACTCAAAAAATACTTTCCAAATTTTAATTATATAAATTTGTGAAATGATTTTGTACTTTAATGTATCAAATATGAATTAAACTGATGTCCTTTTCTAGTTTTGGTTTGAACCAGGCATCATTACCTATAGAATCAAGGTCTTGTTCTTAATAGTCTCAAAATTATGCTGTAAAACATTCCCTTAATCTGTGTCTACTGGAATAAGTTGATTTATTATGACCTGAAGTAGCAACCAATAGAAAGCTCATGAGAAAAGAAAAAAGAAAAATCCATTATTTTCTAGACCAGTAGAAACACCCAAGAGCAACAACAACAACAAAATCTTAAGTCAATATTTGGTACTAATGTTGGAGTCTTACTCCTAGTGCCACCTAATAAAGCGAACAATCTCACCACTTTATTAAAAAAAAAAAAAAATTGCTTTTAGAGCATGATCCTTCCCTCTGCTTAAGTTCATTTCTGAGTTTCTTGCAAGCTGACTCATTTAAGGGCTTGTATTAATATTATAGTTGTAGTTGCAAGAAGATAAACTAATATGAAGGGTGGATTTCCACAAACTGGGGTTAGGAGTGGGGAATCGGAGACAGTTGTAGCAGCAAAGATTTGAGGTTTTCTGCCTCCTTCTGAAGCATTTGACCTGGTGAATGGAATGGGATATGTGTAGGAATGTGAAATGGGACTTTGGGAGAGGGCCCCTCTTCTGAGGTGATGAAGGACAGAGGAGCCAGAGGAGGCATCATGGTTGATGAGAGAAGAGTGCAATAAAAAGTGTTCCATCTTAAAAAGATTCCCTTTGTAGCATTAAAGCAAAAATTCAAAAACATCCTCTACCTTGCAGAAACAAAGTAATGAAATTCTGTTGAAAACAAACCTAAATAAATGTTAAATTTTAGGCAAGAAAGGCCACACCATCTGTTACTATGTACAAACAGCAACATTATTAGATTATAAATAATGTATCATCACAGAAGATATGGCTGTCTTCAGATTATTAAGTTAGGAGGCCTACAGAAAGACTCTATAAGTAGGAAAAAAAGAATCACTTTTACAACTTAAAGTACAATCAGAAAACAATCTTATTGAGATGTGAACAAGAACAAGATAGGTCTGTGCCATAGAAAGCAATGAGCAGCAAGGGAATGAAATAGTTATGATTTAAAGACAACAGATAGCAAAACTGTGAAGATGGTGACTTCAGTCTTCAGTGCATCAGTCAGTGCCCCTTGAGATACCTACAGTGAGTCAGACATAAATGATGAATGTAGTAAATAATTGTTCCTGGAACCATTCTGTCACAGATTCTCCTAAGAACTGTTAATCTTTGGACATGGTTTTACAAGACAGAGCAAGGAGATTAATCCTAATTGATGCAACAGGCTTAAAGGATTTAAATATGATTAAATACAAATAAATCTGGCAATCCAAAAATCAGAAAAAATCATGTACCAGCTAAAATAATATATAATTTGATAAATGCTAAATGAAAAGTCAGTTTATTTTCTATCACTGGGAGAAAAAAAACAAAACAAAACAAAACCAACCTTTAAAAATATAGTAGAAGAGTAGCAATCCTGTTTTTCTAGAAAAAGGCTTCCTGAGCCAGAATGAGTCTAGTAACAGAAAATGTCAGTATTGTGGGGTGTTGCTGGTTTGTGTCTGTGTCAATATGTGCATAAGAAAGCTTATTACTGAGTTGCCACATCAAATCTGGCAGAGCTAAGAACTCAGGCATTTAGGTAACAGAGAAATTTGCCATACATTTTCTGCTCCTTGTGCATGTTTTATATATGTATATGATATGACATATTCATTTTTGTCTAATTGTGTATAATGTGTCATTCAAACAGAACTAGCCTTTCTCATGAAATATGTCTGTAGTTACAGAGAGTATTTTGCTTACATTGTACTGCTGCACAACTGTGAGATGACTGTGTGCATTCTCTAAGGGTAAGTCTACATTTTATTCTTTTATTGTAACTGAGCAAAAATTAGCCCAGATTCAAAGCTCCCAAACCTACAGTTTTTGACGAAGTACAAAACTTGTCCTATTTTAACTCTCAGAAGAGATGGACTGACATTTTGAGTGGGAGCGTGGGAAATTACCAAAGAAATTACCTTAGTGTATTCAGTTATTCCTGATACCATGAACATTCACCTGATGTTTAGCATGTCTCTTTTGAAAACATTTTATACCAACCAGTTCCATGTGTGACTCACCCTGTTGCCACTAGCTATACTTTGAAAGCATGAAATAGCTGCATCACTTGAAATTATAGATAAAAGATGGTTGGAGAATAAACTACTAGACTGGGAAACTTGCAAAGTTACAATTTAGGCAAGACATTTTGTATTTGAAATTAATAGGACCCAAGTTTTCAATAAGAACAACATGATATGTCACTATATATAGAGAGAAATTGAAAAAGTTTCCACTCCTACAAAAAAGTTATAATTAGCAACTCAATGTGATAGGCTCATTTAACACCAGGCACAAGAAGTTCCTTGGAAGGCTTGATGAGTTTCAGAGTAATTTATGCCGTCTCCTTGTTGTTACATCAATCTAAGCACTTTATTAGGAAAGAAACAATAATTATTTTACCATTGTATATTTCCATGTCTCTCTCTCATCTTGAAGACCTTGTAGCATTATTGTCTTTTCTTCTCAGAAAGTCTATAATACTGGTAATGGTTGAAAGAAGGATGTCAAGGATGATCAAAGGCCTAGAATGAATTCCATATCAAACACTTCTCCTGTACATAGGTGGTGTGGGTTTGATTGTTTGTTTGTTTCTAAATCTTGAAAGAAAGAAAAATAAGAGTAGAAAGAGGAAGAGGACAGAGAGTTGTAAAATCATGAGCAGGAAATATGGAAATATGAAATAGGAAATATGGAAATAGGAAATACGTTTCACTCTCCTCCAGCACAGGTAATGACAACATCAATTAAAGCTAAGAGGTAACAGGTTCAAAACAATCAGTCAGACTTGGTTTTTGTGGCATATAGTAATTAAGCTGAAGAATTATTTGCTGCAGGATGCTATGAGTTCATTAATCAATTAGGTAAGTTCATAAAAAAAGAATGCACTGTAAAACCCACTCATATTTATATGAGTAAAAACAAAAATATAATGTATAATTCATGGAATCTCCAAATCTTTAATCTTGGAAAATCCTGAGGATGCATCACTGTATATTTATGCTGTCTCATCATCTTCTCTAGGCTTCTAGTTTTGGACACAAAATAGTGGGCTACTTGGACTCCTTGCTTTCAAACAGTATATCTGTCCTTATACCCTTACTGCCTCTACTCCTCTACAGGCTATGAAAGTACCCTGACTTCCTTCAAGAAGAAAAATGGAGTGAAAATAGAAAGGAGCATTCTTTTACACTGAGTTGTTGAGACTGCTGTTTTTTCTTTCAGCTGATACTTGGAAATCCAGGTGTCTCGTCATTTCCAGGACTTAAGGGGAATGGATAACATCAGTCTTAAGAATTTAAAAGATTCATTTTTTTTTTAAGCTGGATTGCAGTGTAATGTAATTATCTTTCTGTTTAATATTATATGGCTTACTTGCATTCAGAGTTTTTGAAAAATATTTTATTTTTATACTGGACAATTTCCATATTGTTGATTTATTGTGCTCAGTAGTGTGTATAATTCCCATTTCTTCTGAAACTTTCAACTCTTATCTTGTGCCTTCAGTGTGTTTACTGAATTTTCAATGAGTTTTATATATAGATGTAGATACCGCAAGTCAAGATTAACAGGTCCATTTTGTAAGACTGTTTCTTACAGAACAAGAAACTTTTTTTGCATATAATGCCATAAAAATAAATATTCCACATTGACATATTCTTGCAATACCTTGCTTTAAAAGATTTTAAAAATCTGAAAGCTCTTTTATCTTTTACGAATTTCTAGATAATGATGCTTTTCTAACAACTTCAAATGAAAATAGGATGTGTTATACCATCATTTTTAAATGAGTCAGGTTCCTTTATGGCATTACACAGACAAATGCATTTCATTGAACAAAAAGAAAAAAAAGTTGTTAAGAAGAGTTTATCCCAGGAGACGCTAGTTAGCTTTAGTGGAAGTCCCAGTGTGACATTAATATTATCATAGTAAATTTGGAATTCTTACATAATAGAGATATTCATAAACCATTTACAAGCATACCTATTCAAATATACTCAAAGATATGAACATTTTCAAAACGAAATATTTTTCTCTGCTTATAAATTATTTGCAGATAGACCTTTTTCTTCTTTGCAACTTCAACTGCATTTTTACAGCAAGTTTTAAAGAGTTTCATTTTTCATCTGTAGAATATTTACTATTTTCTATTTTAAATTGGTATTAACTATTTTCTATTTCACTGATCACATTAATTTAATAATAATTGCTGTTTTAAAAGATATTTTAAAAATATATTGTGTAGATAATAAAAGACTTTCTAAAAATATTTCTAAAACCAGTAAAAATGTCATGAATTTGCAAGTAATCTCTTCATTTTACCCTCCACAAATATTCTTGTAAATAAAAAGTGTCTTAGCCAAACATTTATAACCTTAGATATTAAAAACTTTATCGATATCAATAAAATATATTGGCTGCTTTTTTCACTGGACTATTTATGAATGTTTTTTTTTTCTTTTTGGTATTTAGAATGCTTTGTCTATTTTTGCAAGGTAGTAACTGCAAATAACAATTTCCAGTAATTTTTGTTTGATAAAGCAAATCTTTTGCTAAGGCTATTACTGTTTTTTTCAAACATCTGAACCTTGCCTTGGGAAAAGGGAGAACAAAAACAGACGTGCAACACAATATTGCTGGGAAAAAAAAACCAAACCACTTTTGCTTGTGTTTTCCCACATGCATGAGTTTAACTGTTCCTTCTAGCCATTACTTTTCAGCTAATCCTTTTCTTTTTCCTGTAACCCCATTTGCTAATGGAAAAAAAAAAAAAAATAAAAAATAAATTGTTTTAATCAATTCAGTGTCTCTATCCATGAAAAATATAACATGAAAAATGACTAGAAAGAATAGGATTTTGTGAAGTAATGCCCTATATGAGTGAGTCTTTCTTCAAGTTTCACAGAAAATAAATGGTTCAGAGAAAGCTAACGCTATGTAACTCATAGGGCAATGTAACCTAAAAGAGGTATCTGAGCCACAATAATAATGTAGTCCTGAGGTTTCACAAAAATTTTGTATGTCCTGCTCAGGGATACGATATCTATTTCAATATAAATACACTGAGTTACACTGAGTTGACACTGTGAGTCACAGGCACAGCAAACATAAGAACAATAGATTATACAACAGGGAGAATACAGAGTTCCTTTCAGGCCTATAGCTAACAACAGATAGTGGGGAGCAAACCACCACTTATGGTGGTTTGAGTATTTTGGTGACCTATAGTGAAATCACATTTAATGAGAAACTCTGAAACATTATTCTCTTTTGGTTATATCCAAAAAGGAAAGTGTTTGTTTTTGTTTTTGTTTTTGTTTTTGTTTTTTTTTTTAATTTGGTAAGAAAAGGGATTTTGTAAGCATTAAAACAATTTCTTACAAGCTCAAGATTATCCCTAGAGTCAAGTTACTTAGCACCTTTGGCATTATTCCCCAAGGAATGTGGCATAAGTCAAGTGTCTCTATTACGACATTAGATTCGCCATTTTCAAAGTCCACTTGTACCCTGGATAGCCTGTTTGGGTAAAACACAATCTGTTTCTCAATACTACTTCAGTTTAGAAATGAAAATTCTAAATTGAAAATGAATTTAGAAAATGAATTTCATGGATATGTTTCAGGAGTTCTGTATCTATTGCAAGTACAAAAGCAGAAGTAGAAATCTGACCTCACGCTGAAGACAAAGGAGAACTGTTTGAACTGTAAGTTCAGAGGGGAAAAAAATGTTGCATTCACAGATCCCACACTGAGTCTTTTCTGCAACATCAAAGGCAAATATTTTCAAACCATATACTTATATATCATTCACATAATCCCTGAGGCACTGGTGGGAAAGGTGATGTATAGTGGATAGAAACAGTAAAAAATCATGCAGGATTCAGCATTTTTACTTAATGCTGAATCAGTAAAACCATTCAGTGACCAAACTGAAAATCATTCAGCTCCAAAGTACAGATTCTTATTTGCAAAATTCTTTCTCTAAATAAAGGAAGAAAAATATCTCTAGCATCATATAAAGAGCAGGAAAACTCTTTTAGTCTGAGCTGAACATTGCTCCCATTGCTACTTCACGCAACTGCACACTCAATCAACACTGAGGCTTGTAATTCCTGCTATTTACAGTACAGTTAAAAGAATTGTATAGTAACAGTATTATTCTTGTTTATAGTAATAGTATAGTTTTCTGATGGAGAAAACAAAGTTTTTCTTAGTTTTTTTTATGTAAGGGATTAAGAATATTAATCACTCCTATTTACATTAGCAACTGTGCTATGGCACATGCACAAACTGCTGCATTTTCCTGAAAAAAATCCTATTACTTTATATGAAAGAGGCTGGTGGTGCCAGGGGAATTGCACTGACAGATCCGGAGGCTTGTGGGCTGATTATTTTGTGTACACTAAAAAGAGAAAACCACTACACATGCCTCAGAAGTCTTTTATTACAGCACATGCAAAGAGACAGACACAACATGATTGCATAAGCCTTTGTTTTAATCAGAAAACTGGGCAAAATCCAAAATAAAATGAGTAATGGTAGCAAAACAAGTAGAAAGATGAGACTTTGAAAACTACCAGAAACGTAAACAGAGATCCAGAACAACATCTTTTATGAGGTTTTTGCTTTAAAGAGATCTGTAAACAGATCCTGACAAGATCCATGTAAGAAATACTGCAAAAATATCTCTTATTTCACATCCAGATGGAATCAAGACCCCTGAAATTTAAGGAATAAAGAAGAAGTAGGAGAGGTGCTCATACAGACACTAGCTATTCAAAAATAGCTTCTAACTTGGCACATAAAAAGTACAAAGATGATTGTAGAAGAAGGTGAGGACTCAGAACCATTTTTTATTTCAGCTTTGGACTGTTAGAAACTTCCTGTTTATTTCTGCATTACACTGAAGTTCTAAGGAGGGCCTCTCACATATTGAGTGACCAAGTCCCCAGTCAGTAAATTTATATCAGGTGAAAAATCAGAACCCGTGACAAATCAAATATTGTCTTTTAAGGCCCCCCTGACTTGCTGCATATGTCTTTTTGAGTAGATGACATTAACTAACTGTCTTAATTGTTGAATCCTCACAACCTTAAACAGAAATCAGCTGAAGCTCAGTATTCTAAGGAAGTGGAATACTTTCCCTTCATGGCTGTCAGTTCTGAGTTGCTTAACACAGGTTGACAATGCAAAGCAGACTAACCTCCTGCTGGTTTTTTTTTTTTATTTATTTATTATTGGTTTTGGGTTTTTTTAAGGTGAATCATTCATAGCAATTGATTTTTTCATCTTGTTCACATAAAATACAATTGTTCCACATACAAAAAAATCATCTGTGTGTCTATCTCTTTGCACCCTTTACATTTTCTCATAAACATACGGGATAGTTTGTTCTTTTTACATATATAATTGAGTACTTTAAAGGCAATCTAAACTGACAGATGCAGCAGAACCACAGACTTATGTCTCCAGCTCCCTTTCCCAGTTATACGAAATATTCTTAGATGCAAATAAGTAAAATTACTGTTGACAGAATTTATTTTGTGCTGTGGTTAACAGTATGATGAAAAATATCCCTATAAGGAGACAAACTTCATGCCTTCAGCTTTCCAGTGTTTGAAGAAAAACGGGTGGCTTGTTTTTTCACCATTTGCATCACATCAAGCCTTAAAAGACTGGTTTTCTTCATGTTGGTAAATACAGGACATCCTTGGATGCTTTAAGATGTATAACAAAGTGCTACACCCTTCCTTATGCAAACTAAAAACTATTTATGACAGTGGACTATCACAGTAGACTCTTTCCTCCTGCCCACTCCAAGAATGTCAGCAAGACATTTTCTTGCATTGAGACCCTTAGTTCATATAATGTTCTTTTTAGAACTTTTTAAAGTAATCTAGTAATACAAGGATGGATGCAGTTTTGATGGGAATATCAGCATATGGTTTGAGTTCTGCTGTGGCATCAGGTCACATGACAGAGCAAAGAAGTAAGAGGCCTAAATTTATGGATTTAATATCCCTCTGAGTATTCTCAGCAAATCAACACTATTGCTGTTTTTGCTAGCTCAATTAGACCAGCACAGGCATACCGAGTTCTACTATAACACCATTATTTTATTTTTCTTTACAGATATATTACTTGCATGTATATGGTAAACAGTTTATATTTACCCTATTGATTTTAGCTAGTGCTTAAAAACCCCTTTTGTTTCTCCTCTGAATTTGTAAGCTAAGTTTCTATGTGCTCTTACTTCTTCACAGATTGAGACACAATTCATTAATAACATGAATTACACACACCACAGTTGTAATCTAAATAGATTTATCAGATGATCAGTAATGCTGCCTGGCATACTGATGCAATCTGTACTGTTTGTCCTTTGCCAGAAACTGAGATGTGTTAGGTTTAACCTGATGTTAAACACTTTGTGTAAGATTAACCTTTCTCAGGAAGTTTGTATTCAAAAATTTTTGATAGAGTTAAAAACTGGCCACAAGTAAGAAATGGTGACACAGCTAATTTTTTTTCTCTCTCTACCCTCTCTTTATTCTGAGTGAGCTCCCCAGATGTTCTGGCTGCATGTAGATGCACAATACAACAGTTGTGGAGGTGCCCTGTAGATATCTATCCTTAATAAGTAAAATCAACTAAAAAAAAAAAAAGATAGTTTACACTGTAGAGACTGAAGTATTTTGTGACCTCAGAAAACCCATCAATATAACTGACCAATCAAACTGAGAATATTAAAGCTTACAGAACAAGATTTTAGACTGATTCCTAAATTCTGAGAACAACATACTTCATTATCTCTGGAGTTTTCTGGACTGCTCTGCACAACTACAATAAAAACCTATTTCATCACTATGTCACTACAGTGTTATGCCTGTTTAACTTCAGTGGTTTCAATGAGTGACTGTGATAAATCAGGACCCTGAAGAGCACAAGTGTAAGATAATATAAATGTTAGACCAAATCAGCCCCTCTGCAGAACAAGAACAGCTGCTGACTACAGAAAATTAATTTAAAACATTTTAAGGTACTGAGTTAACTCCTGTTAAGTTATATGACAAAGCAAAGTAAGGCCTCACAAAGACAACTTTCATCACTACCGTGTTATTCTGGAACAGGAAAAACATAACGGAACCTTGGAAGAATCTTCAAGTAGCTGAGATCAAATGCAAAGACGAAGACCATGCTCTAAGACACTAACTAGCACTGAAACAGTGTGAGCGAAAAGCACAATAAGAAAAAAAAAATCTAAATTTGTTACTGTAAGCAGAATAAAACCACTATTCATCATCATTTTGTTTCTTGAAAGTCTTAAACAAGCTACAGAATAAATGAAAAGAACTTAGAAATGTCACTAGCAAGTAAAAAGTTACCTTTTAACAGATATACAATGGACACTCAGTAATGTGGGAAATATACTTATACAAAAATTATATCAGAGAATGAAATAGAGCATATGAATCTTCAAAGCAAATTCAAGGTATTATGAGATACGGTAATTTACAGAGTACTCTACATGAACCAGTCACAGGTAGAAACGTTCATTTTCCTTTAAAAAATTCTGGTGGTAAGCAAATCAAACAAAAAGGCTAAAGTCTTTTAGAACACTGACTTCTGCTAAAACTTTATAAACTAACAAACAATATGTAAAGCAGAGACATGATTATTTCCTTCTATCTTCATGTGATGCCAATCTCTAAGTGTGACATATAACGATGTTTAGCAGACACATGCTTCATGAATAAATAGCTATTAAGCATCTATGTTAATTTGAGATTTGAGTAAACAAGTACCTCATACTAGGTAATGATCACAAACTATAGACCAACATAACAACTGGTTAGGTATTAATAGGATTTCTGTAATAAACATCCCCTCTTCATTATTATGAGGCAAAATAAGCCCACTTTATTGATCTTTCCATTAAATTAGGAATGCTGCTTTTTCCTTTAAGTAAAATCCCTTAAAAATGACCTTAAAAAGAGAATTGACCATATCATCTGGGTGTTTTTTGTATATAGATGCAAAAGATTCATGAACTGTGACATCTTAGTTTTGCTCAGAATTTTCTTCTTGCTTTCCTCCAACATCTCACAACAATGTAGTGAAGGAGGAATGTAGAAAAAATAACTTCTGACCGAGGCTCCAATTAAAGGTCTGGGGCAAGAAGCTTTGGATATGTTGAATGTTACAAAATATAGGACACTGATCAAATTTGTAACAGAAACACTGTTAGGAACTAGCAGCGCTTATATAGTCCATCTGGGCATCAGACACTCATGGAAAACTTCAACCAGCCTTTTCAACTAACAACAGAGTTCAAAATTCAAGAAAAACACAAGTTCTGCAAACAATAACTTTACAACAAAAGTTAATAAGATGAGAAGTATTTCAGTCAAGACCTATTATATTAAGCTTCACTCATTCCTCAAGTTTATTGAGAGTTGCCCTAACCTGCACCCTGTATTTTACCAGACAGAAGTCTGAGAAAAAAAATAAATCAACTCAGAAGTCCACACATTTAATAGCTAAAGGAATGCATTCCCAATGGTACCATCACAAACACAGCCATTGAGTAACCAAAGGTCAGGCTGACAGTTGGTAGGAAAAAGTATCACATGGCTGGAGATTCATGGCAGGAGTGTCTTCAGGGCTGGAAAACAGAAGGCTACAGATTTCTTCGTTTATCTCCCTCTTTATTGTTCAGTCTTCAGACAAAAATATCCTCAGGCTTTGCCTTGCTTTTCAAGATTTATCACAATCTTTCATGGACCACAGGAGGACTGTTAGTCTGTCATTCTGGAGGATCAGAAAATGCCAAGGTTGGTCAGGTTCCTAAATTTGTCCTTCCAGAGTACAAATTCTGTTTGCACAAAGGAAGACCTTTGCATTCTAGATTTCAAAATTCTGTGAT
Source organism: Antrostomus carolinensis (assembly GCF_000700745.2). Taxonomy (NCBI): domain Eukaryota; kingdom Metazoa; phylum Chordata; class Aves; order Caprimulgiformes; family Caprimulgidae; genus Antrostomus; species Antrostomus carolinensis. The sequence continues at coordinate 33,142 of NW_010333705.1, forward strand.
AATAAGAGATGACCAAATAACTTCTTATTATTCTTAAGAGAAGTTTTTAGATGGAATTTTGCAAGGTGGTTCTTGGGGTTTTTTTTTAACACATTTTGCTAGTTTAAGGGGTATACAGTCCCTAATTTAGTAAAATAACATAATCTTCTAATTTTATTGGATTACACTTAGCATTAAAGATGAAGAGATGTTTTAAGTGAAAAAAAACCAAAACTGACTTTGAGCAGAAAATGAAAGAAAGTTTAAGAAACTTTTCAAGATAATGTTAGACTTTAAAAAATGGCTATGTTCTTGGGTAAGAAAATCAGTACTTGAAATTAGGATTAACCTCCAAGAACAAATGTATCTGTTTCTTGAATCTACATAAATTAAACTGACAAAGTAGCATCAAGAAGATCTACTATTAATCATCTGGTCCTTAAAAGTTACCAGACTATTCTGGGAACAACGTAAGTTTTTACAGAACTATTTTTTTCCTGTCATCTGTATGGAATATATGGGTTACCGCATTCTTTCAAATAACTTAGAATAAATACAATTTTATCAGTCTTGCTTGTTTTCCTATTGCTCTGTCATACAGCCTTCTGCTGCATAGCAGAGATAGCTACAAGAGCCCCTTTGACAGAGAATGAATAAACTTGCAAACAGTGATAGAAGATACTTCTTTTTTTCAGGAAGTAGCACCATGTATTCATACTTATAAGTGAGCAGTCTCTGTTTCAATAGTTATCTGACTTGGCCTGTCATTTTTTAGAATCTTATGTGGATTGGTTGACCATCAACCCCAGTATTTAGCAAAAACCCACAACTTCTGAGCTACATTATTCAAAAGTTTTAAATAGTTTTCCAAAGCCTTCATTACTCTACATAGTGCCCAAAGTCATGTAAGTCTCCTTTGTTGAATCATCTTTGTTTGGGCAGCTCTTATTATTCAGAAAACTGAAGATACAATCTCCAGGACCTGTTTCTATCCTCCATTATACCACTTGGCACAACTCTGAATCTTTAGTGTCAAAAACTGTAAGCTGTAGCAAATTTAGATAGTCTTCTTGAAAATAGTTGGAATAAAACAGATAACTTGGATTAAAGTAAATATTCAACATTAAGAACATTTATATAGAAATAAGCCTTAAGGGTAATAGAAAAAAAAAAAAATACTCAGTTTATCTCCTTTGCTACTCTAAGAAGCTTTGTGTTCTGCCAGACCAAAAGATATAAATCTTGGTTTGCATTCCCATGAAAACACAAGTCATCTAAACCTCCCCCTTCTCAATTACATTTTTTAATTATTTTTTATTGTATCGGGTCCAGGTTTATATTTTCTATTTTGTTCTTATAAAATATTTCAAGAGGTTTACCTTCACTATTCTGTCCATACACCTAAAATAGTGATAGTATGCAATTAGTATGAGAGTTTCTGATCAGTTTAACCTCTTTCTAAACCAGAACCACTGACTGTAAGATTTAGTTTCAGGAAAAAAAAAAAAAAAAATTACAGAATACTAAATGCAAAAGCACTACCACTAAAGAAATTCCTGCTTCTTTTCCAAATGGGTTGATAAACTTAAGTATCATGGTTTTCTTGGCTGTTTTGAGAAACTAAACCTTTCTTCCTCTAAATGTCAATCCCTCTGACCATATTTAATGTGTTAATTTGTTGAGCAACAGGGTATATATGTCCTATCCTACTGAGACATACAAATGAAAATTAGTATATTTTGTAAATTTACGCTATCCTTAACAACATACAATCTATTGAAGGTAATGTAGTATCTATGTTAACTTTTTTTCCTCAACCTGTATGTTAGTATTGTAGTTAAAGTCATTGGTTCAGTTTGTTTATTTTCAAAAGGACTAATAAATTCTAATAACCTCTCTGAAACCCTAGTGTAGTCTAAGTCCTTGTAGTATAAGATAGTTAGGAAGAGCAGTATCACACAGTGTAGACAAGATTGATGTGCTCCTTAATCTCTGGCATAATTAATAGACTTGAACTCCTTTTTTGTTTTGTTTTTGTGTTTTTCTTTTTTGTTTTCTTTTTTTTGTGTGGAGAAGCTACATGAATTGTTATGGCAATAGGCTTCTGTATCATAATGAGGTAGCTTCGGTTTCTCTCCTTCTCAAGGATACACCTGAAATGTTATTACAGTTCTAATCCTTCCCATGTTTTTGTGTGTTACAGGTGACATGCCTATATCAATATATTCTATATGAATTTTGTTAAGAAAATCCACATTATGTTCCATTGGATGGGAAATCCCTGTTGTTATGCAATTATGGCAAATCTGGAAGAAACTGGGGGCAGCAGAGCTTTGGAATTATTGTTATGCTGAAAGACATTGATCTGTATGTCATGATAGCTTCTTACTTAGGAAGAGTTAGAAAACATGGATATTGCAAACCTCTACTTTTTTTTAACTTGTGCGTAACAGCCTTCTGTAGTTTGCAAACTGCACACTGTGAAGTATTAGAACATAATAATTAATTTTTGCTAAACACAAAGAAGTTACCAGGACACAACTAATTATTTAACAGGATTTCTATAGGAAGAAGAAGCAGGAGGTTTGATATGAAGTGGTCATTCAGAGGCATTAAACAATTTGGTGTCAGCTCTTTTGGTACTTAAGGAAAGGAGCAGAGGGTGAACAGTTGCAAGAGAAATCACATTCTTTTATTCTGCATCTAGTGCAGAATTTCAAAGTTTAAGGGTTTTCCAAACATGATTGACTATTAACTGAATTCAGAATCTTTATTACTGTCTTGGTTTGTGTATACTTGACATTTGTCATACAAACTCTCAATTCACTTTCTTTGCTCTAATTCTCCATAATGTCAGGGAAAATAAGTAGTCTGTTGTTTTCACTTCTCAAATTCTTCTGAACTACTTTCTTAGAGTTCACTAATAAACTGGGGCTGGCGATACCCAAAGATGTTCTCTCTGCTCTCCTCTCTCATTTATCACTGAAGTGTTTTCAAACACTGTAAAATAGGTATGGCTCATATATTGCTTCCTTGGGGTTTCACAATTTTGTGCTCTGGTGATTTTCATGTTGCCTCAGCCTTGCTTCAGTAGCTCTTGCCATATTCTTCCAGCAAAACCCCAAAATTTCATTTACATTTTCTTATCTCCATCCCACTCACGCAGAGCTTTACATGTTGCCATGCCTTAGATGCCTTATGTCAGATTCCAGTGTAACCCTCACCCTTGATATAGTCAGTTTCTTTCCCTGCTAAATTTGCAGTTGTTTCTAGCTTCTCTTAGATATTTTAACAGTAGGTTTTAATAAAATATTGTATTTGCTACACCATTAGTTCTCTGCTTTTACAGTTGATTAAACTGTGAAATGGACATTTTTGCAAATGATGCAAGTTAGTCTTAGATGTTGATGTTATTCCTCAATGTGTTCAGCATCCATATTTTTCTATGTGTTCCTACTGATAAAATTTTGGGATCTTATCTAGGCTTTTCAGCAGATTACTTCATTCAGGCTGTTGAACACTCATGCCATTTGCTATGAACCACTGTGTGTATATACTTCATGAACCTTTGGTATCTTCAAACTATCCTGGAAAGTCTGTGCTGCACTTCATTGCATTTGTTCCCTCAGTCACTTCCTGAATTCACTACCTATTCTGCTGAACACGAGTATGTGTAACATTCATATATACATATAACATACCCTTGGAAGCAGAAAAAGTTTTCTCTTTTTCATATTCATCCACAGAATTGTTTCTCTTTTTCATTTACCATATATTGCTGCCCTCCCATTAGGTACTACATCCTTTCCCTTTCAGAAATAAACAAGATATATATCAGCTGCAATTAAAAAAAAAAAAAAAGAATCTGACTAGATAACTGAGATTAGGTGTAACATGGAATCTTTTCATGCAGTAAACTTCACTTTTCCTGACAGCTGCCCTACTTATCTTTTTAGTCAGGTTGCATGTCATATCTAATTTCAAACTGAAAATAAAATTTAAAAAAAAAAATTAAACCCCCCAAGAATACACTTTAAAAACACTATTATCAACTCCCATCATACTATATGCATAAAGAGGGCATTCTTCCTGTCACTGTGGTTCTAATCATCCCACCATTGAAGTAAATTGGATTATTGCCATTGATTCACCTGGAATAGACTTTGAGTTACTTAAAGGCAATGGCTGAGATGAAAGAGCTGTGCAGTCTGTCAGATGAATTCTCTTTAAAGAAGATAAACGGCAGTATACATTTTATTCATAGCTATTATTAGAAGTTGATGTTAAGGTGATAATGTAATTAGTAGTGTTGGGAAATGTGAAACTTCTCATGCTGCATATTGATGTTTCTTCTCTGGAAATCCTTGATGCTTACTGTTTCTGGCAGATAAGGTAACAATGTATATATCATCTGACAGAACTGGCAACTCCACATAAGCAGCTCTGGAAAACAACCAAACTGTGAAAAAGGGGCAGCCAAATGTTTTCAACGGTGCTCATAAAGCAAAACTATTCTGTCAAGGAGCTGTAAGACTCAGTGTAAAGGCAGTCTATGCTCACTTGAGACAAACCCAAAGTATGGATATGGAGAAACAGATAATATGCTGAAAGAGTTCACACTTGTTTCCAAAGAGTACTGAGCTTCAGACTTCTCTGTGGAAAATACAGAAATAATATAATGCTGCTGCTGCTAAAAAAAAAAATTACAGAATACTATTTGTATTGCTAAATGCAAATTACATTGTTTTCTATGACTTGTAAAATGAGATTATTAATGCGTGTTCCAATGCAGTATTTATGGACTGTATTGTGTTAACCTCTTTACCATAGGAAAAATCAAATGTTGTCTTAACCACTTTCAACTAAGTAGATTATGTGCTGCCACAGTCAGCTTATACAGCTACAAATGTCCAGAGTGCCAGAAGACTTAGGTGTGATACAGAATCAGGTTATACCTAGCAGAAACAAAAACCTTGCCTCAGTGTAGCAAACACCACTTTTTAACTTGGTGTTCACGCATAAAGCAACTGGGCAACTATATTGCAACCCACTTCACTGACTGTGAAGGCCAAGACTTAAGAGGATGCTGATGCCCACAAATTGTATGTTACTAAAATAGTGGGGAGTTTATATACGTTCCCTTATAGTACACATAAAATTACTGAAGACAAATCCATTGAGCCCTTAAGAGCAGTCTGTCTGCAATGAAATTTTACATTTTGCGGGAACTCTGACAGCTTTTTTACTGTGAATCCAGTTAAGCTCTTTCTTCAAGAACCCAGTACCACTCACTAGTATTCCAAGAGAGCATAGTCACAGAAAGGACAATGTTATTCATACATATCTTAACCCAGAGAGATAGGGGGAGGAAACAAAATTCTGAAGGAGCTGGAAAAACAGGCATTGTTGTCTTGAAAGTATTCAAGCAAGGCTCTGACACCTAAATAGGAGCAAAGGGACTCTGAGAAAGATAATTTCATATAGCAACATACAGATAGCTACATGAAACCAAAAATGTTAATAGATCTGTTAGGGTAAGAAAGTTAGTTATGAAATTGTATCTAGTAAGGTTAAAGATTCTAACACTCCACCAGAAATATGAGGTTATTATAAAATACATGTTTAATAGAGAATACATAGACGGGCAGAATCCTTTGTTTAATTTATTACTTATATTGAATTAATGACTCAGAGAGACAACTATGGAACTTTGACAAAACCCATTATAAGAAGTCAGACAGTGACCAGAACTGGAGATCCAAAACCACATAAGAGATTACAGCACAAGATAAAAGGAAGAAAAGCATTACATCTCTGTCAAGATGCAAAAGGAAGAATAAATTAGTCCATGTCTAGAAGGCAGGCAATTTATAGCTGCATTCAGGAGATTGACCGTCAGGAAACTGGAAACTAATAACACAAGTAGAAGAATGAGGAACTGGCTCCATAGAGCAAGCATCTGTTGAAGGAGTTTGAGAGGTCTCTGGTAGGTATTCCTTCGTTCTCCTGCAGACACTATGTAAAACGTCACCAGGAAAAGACTGTCCACAGTTAACTAAATCCTTCCTCTACCTACACATATTTAGCCAGATATTTGCAATCTAGTTATGCTAAAGTGGTACAGAGACAGTGAAGCCAAAGAAATGCAAATAAGCAGTTGAACACTTTATATGGAGGAATTGTTCCAGACTAGGTAAGCAAAGAACAGAACTATCTGTGGAGAAACAAATTTTTGGTGGTTTGTAATTTTCTATATTCGTTAAATATATATATTTTTTTTTCATTGCTGAGTACAACCTCGCTTGCTGCTTTTTCCTCTCCTTATGCAGAATGTTGTACTGAACAGGTCATATCTTGTTTTTATAGATCTGGTAATCTCAGGCAGATGCAGGAATAATTAGGCTTAATATATGTGTACTTTTACACAAGAACTATTGCATTTTCTGATTTGCTCCCCCAATAGGAAATGTAAAGGATCAATTTTTGTACTGATTAGTTAGAAATAAAACAGCAGGTATTATAAATTCTTGTATAGGTGAATAATCCAAGTTGTTTGAAGTGTCATTACTTTATAAAGCCCTTATTACAGAAGTAATTATTAGCAGTGACTTTTTTAAAGGAGAAACTCAAGGGATATTTTGCTTTTCCTTTCTTGTTTTCAGATAGAAATATATATGCCACTATATTGCTTAGTCAGCATCCTCTAATTGGAGTAATTTCTAAAACCAATACTAGAACAAATCTTATTGTTAATTCACACACTTTCTTAGGGGGTCAACCATTAAAGGGTCTATGCTTTGTTTTAAGGAGTGGTTTTACATGTTTGTGGTTTATTATAAAATCACAGCTTGCTGTTAATATCTTGAATTTTAATACTGGACATTCTTATGCTCAGGACACCTTTAAGAGCTATGGACTAGTATCCCTAGATAAGAGAATCAAGAACACTTCCTAACAACATTAGAGCACATACTATCTTATCAGCTTGCGGCACACCTAGACAAACCTTATGGATGCAAAACCAAACCCTTTCTCAATTACTGAATGCCTTAGTTCAATAGACCATTTTTATTTTTTTAAATCTTTCCATTTGTATTGAGTCTGGATGAGATGGAGTTAATTTTCCCCATAGCAGCCCTCATAGTGCTGTGTTTTTATTGGTAGCTAGAAAGGTGTTCACACTTTTTGCTACTGCTGATCAGTGCTCACACAGCATCAAGGCTGTCTCTCCAACATGTTGGAGGTTCCATGTAAACATAAGGAAGAACTTTTTCACTGTGAGAGTGACAGGTCACTGGAAAAGGCTGCCCAGAGAGGTTGTGGAGTCTCCTTCTCTGGGGACATTCAAAACCCACCTGAATGTGTTCCCATGCGAACTACTGTAGGTGATCCTACTCTGGCAGGGGGATTGGACTGGATGATCTTTTGAGGTCCCTTTGAATCCCTAACATTCTGTGATTCTGTAACATTCCACCCACCAGTAGGCTGGGGCTGGGCAAGATCCTGGCAGGGGACATAGCCAGGACAGGTGACCCAAACATTGCTTTTGCTTCTATTAAACTGCCTTTATCTTGATCCATGATGGTTTGGTTTTGTTTTGGGTTTGTTGGTGGTGTTTTTTGGGGGTTTGTTTGTTTGGTTTTTTTCCCATTACATTTTCTCCCCTCCCTATCCTGCGGAAGGGGAAAGTGATAGAGCATCTTGGTAGGCACCTGGCATTCAGTCAAGGCCAACCCACCACAAAATTTTTTTATAAAGTTCTGGTATCTGGGCTGAGACACCTTAACGGGAAAGATGCCAAGCTGTGTGGGCCTAGCAGTCAGGTTCTGTTGCAACTAATCTTACGTTTCAATGTCTGTACAGCAGAAAATAATGATACAAAAAGTTTAACATACAGAGTAAGGAATCACAGAATCACAGAATTTTAGGGAGTGGAAGGGACCTCGAAAGATCATCTAGACCAATCCCCCTGCAGGAGCAGAAACCTAAATGAGATCACATAGAAGGGCGTCCAGGTGGGCCTTGAATGTCTCCAGACAAGGAGACTCTACAACCTCCCTGGGCAACCTGTTCCAGTGCCCCGTCACACTCACAGTAAAGAAGTTTTTTCTTAAGTTTAAGTGGAACCTCCTGTGTTCCAGCTTACACCCATTGCCCCTTGTCCTACCATTGGACATCACTGAGAAGAGCCTGGCTCCCTCCTCCTGACATTCGCCCTTTACATATTTATAAACGGTAATGACGTCACCCCTCAGTCTCCTTTTCTCCAAGCTAAAGAGATCCAGCTCCCTCAGCCTTTCCTCAGAAGGGAGATGTTCCACTCTCTTAATCATCTTGGTGGCTCTATGCTGGACTATCTCAAGCAGTTCCCTGTCTTTCTTGAACTGAGGGACCCAGAACTGGACACAATATTCCAGATGTGCTGGCTCATGGTAATCCTGCTGTCCACCAGGACTCCCAGATCCCTTTCCTCTACACTGCTCTCTAGTAGATCATTTCCCAACCTATACTGGAACCTGGGGTTTTTCCTGCCCAGATGCAACACCCTACACTTGCCCTTATTACAGTTCTAAAAAATAATATGCTTGGGAGAGAGATTCAGAATACGTAAGGTTAATACACCTTCATGAGGATGTTGGACATCCTTATTACTAGCTAATCTTTACTATAGAAACATAAAGTGACAGCATAATCATAAAGTTTGATTTTTTCTGAAAATTTCCTTTGTTTGTGTCCTTTTTTTTACACTCTTTTTTCTCCTGCCTTTTATACTGATGCCTAAAGCTTATGGACTTGTTTCACATTATCATGAATTCTTTATTAAATTAAATTTCTATGGTTTTATTACCAATATGAACATAATCTACTATGTCCCAATTTATTATAGAATTATTCCACTTTTTTGCCATTTCCACATTGTCCCAAGGTATCACAGTGATTGTCAGATAAAGCACCTAAGCAGAGGTATCTTGCAGTGCCCTTCCTTTCCAGCCATGACTGCAATTAACAGCAGCACTGAGTGAGGGAGGGATACATTACTTCCTGTGCCCAAGAGGATACTCTTCACAGCACATCAACACACTGTCTTATGAACCATATGCCTCACTGCTCTGTGACAACTGGTATTCTCAAACCCTGACAGATGCTTGCTAAGCTATCTTGAGAATAGAAATTGCATCTTCTTATTGGAAATACTGAAAATGATGCAGATTGCTCATTCCTTCCTAGTTGACAAAGTCAAAAGAAGTTTCTGTGTAGCCTCTTTTTCCATGGTTCTGCTAAAAAGCCTGAATTGAACTTAATAGAGAGGAACTTAATAACCTAGGTATGCTGTCATGATGATTTAGCTGTCTGATACATGACTGAAGTGCTATAAGCATATGCCACTCTAGGCTATTGCAGAGCAATTCTTAATCAGGTTAAAAATATCTTAAAGGCATGCCTCACAGCTTTAGTAGCACTACCAAAGTCTCTGCAACTGCATTTTCCTTTGTTGTTCTCAGGTACACTGAAACAGGACAAGATAGGAGGTAACAGCTCTCACAGCACTCTGACAGCAGGAAGACAGGTATTTGAAATCACCCCTTCTGACAAAGGAGACACAAACAATAGTCTCCAAAATCATAAATGTGTGTTAATGGGAGTAATTATTTGAGAGGGGAACAAGTATTTAAGAAGGATCATGACTGATCAGTCAAAGCTGATGTTTTTATACTTAAAATGTTTGATGTATTCATCTGTCTTATACCATCTGTCCAGCTGATTTTAGTATCTACAACATCCCATTGACTGAATTCTGCTGTTCAAACATCCCATATTAAGAAAAGCAGACTCTATCTTGTTTTGAACCTGTTGCCTGCTATCTTAGTTTGATACACTCTGTTTATTGGATCAGAAGACATACTGCATAGTCTTACTAAACAATTGTTTTACCTTATGCAGATCCTTTAAAATCACTGTGTGATAAGAAGCATGACTTCCAAAGCCCTGTCTACAATGAAGTACTTTGTCTCAAGGTCTTAAAAGATGTTTTACCATGGAGGATAGAGTTAATTTGATCAAAAAACTGTTTAACTTCAAAATTTCAAAGTTGACATTACCCTGGACACTGCACCACATAATATACTACTTTTTATTGTTTCCCATGATAGAAATATCTGCATTTTCTCTTATAAGTAATAGTCAGAGAAATCAATATTGAACATTTTTAAACAAGAAATAATGCACTAGGAAACATTTAATTTATAATAAATGAACTTTTTTTATGTTAAATGATGGTGAATTCTAGCAGACAGGCTTTAAAAGCAAATAAAATTTGGAGACATTGACAATAGCTTTAGCCTAGGTAGTAAATTTTCCTTCCTTTCAAAACCAAACCAAACCAAACCAAACCAAACCAAACCAAACCAAACCAAACCAAACCAAACCAAACCAAACATTAGTTAAAATATTTGGACACAAAGATTAAATGGCAGTTGCAACTCTAAAGGCAACAGATTTGGTTATCCCAAAGTATAATTTAGAGCTATGCGTTTTCTATAGACAGCTCAATATTTTGCAGGGACAAAGGATATAAGTGAAAACCTAATTCAACAGTGGGAACAAGGTGGGTTCCTCCGCAGCTGACTTACTGATTTTTAGTGCCTATTACTCTAAAATATGTTCAGAAACACTGTTAGTTATTGTAACCTTGTATTTGTGTTCTACCTGACTGGAGCATGACCATCACTTGAGTTTCCTCCCAAACATTTAATGTCCTAAAGTAACAGCTTTCAGAGCATGATTCCCGGATACCAGAAGTCTATTGTGGGTGCCAAGGGCCTCTGTCTTGTCCACAGAATTCTTGTTTTGACACAGGAGGAAATATTTTTAGGAGCGGAGAAAATGAGTAGCCTCAGGGGCCACTCGTTTTTCTGGAGAAGGAAGAGTGTTTGATGACATTAGATGAGTTTGCAGAAGAGC
>NW_010333705.1:44102-48090 GCF_000700745.2 Antrostomus carolinensis
TCAGTCATCTGTTGGAGAGCAGTGTTTCCTCCACACAGAGTTACTTAATAACACATTTCTTGGTACAAAAACAAAAAGCCTCCCGAGAATAAGTGATACAAAAGGACAAAAAGCAACTTTCATAAAACAGAGTTTTTGGCTGCTAATAATGTTTTAATTCCCCTTGGAAACAAGCTAGAAGACCAGGATGGCTGTATTATTTAAAAAACTAATATTCTCATGCTTGATCCACTGCAAGGCTTTCGTTCTCTGTCTCTCGGCGTAGTATAAAACACTGTATTACTACGTAGTAAAACTTTATTTTGTCATGACAGCACTGTTTACTTCTCATCCTTGCCTTTTTCCGGACACCCTGTCTTTAATTGGACTGAAAAATTCCTGAATCTCTGAGGGAGCAGTATTTCATCTGTATTACATTTTTGATCTCTTTCTTGCTGTTTTAAATAAATGTGATGCAGTGAGAGATAAGATGCAATAAGAGAAACCAGTGAAATATTTCAGAGCCTACAGATGATTTCTCCATATCATTTCCTTTCACTGTTTGTGTGCCTTTTGTATTAAATATTCAAAGTTAGCATAAGACTTTGTAAGTGCAGTTTCACTATCACAATTACCAATAAATATAGCATTTAAGGAGTATGATTTTTTTTTTTTAATCCTTTAATTGTAAGGGTTCCTCAAGGAGTTAGACATCCAATTTATACACTAAAATTCCACAAAAAATGAGCACTTTACTCTTGTACAAGGGTACACCTTGAAAATCTTAAGATTACCATCATATTTAGTCATTGTATGATGGACTTTTTAGAGGAAAACTCATCATTTCACTCTGTCCAAAGAATTCAAACTTTCAGATAAGAAGGTCTTTAGAAGTCAGATGTGTGGGCATGTCAAAAGACTCAAGACAAATTTCCATGTTCTCATTTTTGACTGACTCATTTGGCCTGCATACCTAAGCTGCATACCTAAGCTCTCATCAGTAAGGCCAGTCTATGCTCAATGGAGATTCACTGTGCATATTAAAAATGAAGTTGTATTAGCAAGCCCTTTTTAATTGAAAGATTAACATGTGAGGTAATGACAACTTAATGGCAAATGGAGCTCAATGAACCACAGAAGAGAAAGGTATACCTGCAAATTCAAAAACAGATTACTGTGTGAGGTGACGTCAGACTGAACAATAAATACTGTGTGATGCCCTCCTAAATTTGATGATAGGAAAATAAAAGCATATAAAAGAGAATTGCAGAGTATTTTGTGTTTTTAATTAATGTGGTGTTGTGATGTTTGGTGTGCAGAAAAAGTGAAGGTCCTAAATTGCTTTAAAGAGTGATATTTAAGTTGGGCTGGAACAAATGCACTGGACTTGTATGCCTATGTTCATGTACATAGCAGAAAGTCAGGTGAATTCAGCCTCTTAGAAGGCTACTGTGGGCTGGTACCAGGTAACTGCTGAGAAACTAGATGAACTAAAAATATGAAAAAAACAACAAACAAACCCCAAAACTGGGAAGCTCTGTAGTAAAACTTGGTAAGTTATTAAGACAAAACATACTGGATTGAACAGTATCAAATCACTATTTAGTATCAACTAGAACAATTTATAGAAATAATGACATTTAATTTTATGAATCCAAATAATTTCTTTTAATTTTAAATTATGTCTAAACCAAGATCTCTTTCTATATTATAGTCCTAAACACTTTTTTATAGTGTGAGCAAATAAAACCAGTAAAGTCTAACAAGGTTGAAAAAACATCAGAATCTTATTTGTTGCTTGAAATCAGTAGTAGATAGTAGTAGATACAACACACTAAGATACGTTCCAAGTACTTTTCTTGATAATTTAGAATCAACACCTCTTGATTTTGACAAAAATTTTACATACAAAATACAAATCCACTTTCAGTTAGCTGTGCCCTTCAGGGCTGTATTTAATTGCCTTTAGGACAGCGAACAGGGTTATCTCTCTCATCTCATATAGCAGTAGTAGTACTGCCTCCAGAAATGAAATATTTCAACCTTCAGGGGAGGAATCCTAGTAAAAGAGGGTTGTTAAATGCTCTTGGTAATATTGTGAGCAGGATTGTCACTGAGTGCCCCATATGACACTGGGATTCTGGCACTGAAGAATAATTTAGCATGAAATAAATTACTTTTACTCCTACCCAGGATATCAGAAAGATCTGTAGCAGTTGCCCTTGAGTAAAAGGGCAAAAAAGAAAAAGGGCATTTGATCTTAATAATGCCTTGCTAATTCTCATTAATGAGTGGGATATCCTTTGTGAATTGCAACAGGAATAATGAAATGAAAGAAAAATGTATTGATAAAAAGCAATTAGACTAAATCCCAAAGAAGACCAACTCATGAGAATATGGAGGTTGGTTGAAACTTGACTTGTTAGAGCAATTATATACACATTTTAAATTACTACTTTTTTTTTTTTTCTTTCCCCTAGGTTCTAGATTTACAGATGGCCATGAGAGAGATAATGAGGTCATACCCTATTCTATTTTAAATTCTAATTTGAAATTTCCATAGCTGTAGCAGTGTTTCAAATGCTTTGAGAAACTACTATGTTTTTGTTTTGTTTTCTTGTTTTTTTGTTTTTTTGTTTTTTTTTTTTAAAGAGCAGATACTGGCAGAATGAAAGAATTCTTGGTCAACTAGTTGGAATTACTTCTGAAGGAATTAAATAGTGGGAAAATAGAACAAGTAATTTTTAGCCACATTCCAAGCTACTGGGGTTTGTGCCCACAGTTTCAGATACATCCACATTTGCAAATGTTTATAGCAATATTTTATTGTTACAGTTCAAATTTGTGTAGAATTTCTTTAAACATTTTATGAACCAGCTAATTATTTCCTAATAATCAGACATAAATAATAAACTACATAAAACACCACCCAAATATCACAACATTAAAAAAAAAAAAAAAAAAAGGTTGTCCAAAAGTGAGAGATGATCAACTCTACAAGAATCAGGAACAGTGAGAACTGTGGTGCAAATAGCTTTGCCAAACCGTTTTGTAAGAACTTGAAGTACTACTCTTTTTATTCTCTGGAATTGAATTGGGCCATTGCTGAGCAATGCAGAGCTCTACACAGCCACTTGCTCACTCCACTCCAGTAGGATGGGGAAGAGAATTGCAAGACCATAAGTGAGAAAACTTATGGGTTGAGATAAAGACAGATTAATAGTTAAAGTTAAAGTCTACTTGCCTGGGGGAGAAGAATGAGAAACAGAAGGCTTTGATGCTATAAAGTACAGTACAACAAAATATAAGAAATAGTAATATAAAAATAATAAAAGATCTGAAAAATATTTATATGGATGAAACTATGTTACTCAAAACTCCTCCTATATTCTTAATCTTACCCTTTTCATATCCTAGCTTTTAGGATAGGCACCTTAACAGGAATGTTAATTTTTACTTGCTTATACACATTTTTTAATAAATACATGTATTAATATGTTGTAGATCTTGGAAATTCAACACAGTTCAACAATAACAGCAATATCTATTTTAGGGATTTGCAAAACAATGTAATCTTAACTTTATACGTATTCATAGGATTCATTATATGTACTGCAACAGAGATCGGTATTGCTGTGCTGATCTCCTAGTTAAGAGCTAAAGTTAACCATTCAAATAATCCCAAAATCTAATGGTCACAATTATTTACAATGTACTGAGAAAGGTGTGGAAAGGGCTGGTATGTTAGTTTGGGCTGTTTCTTTTAGGGAGTCTTCTCATGGTGGCTGCTACATGGTGGATGCTAAATACTTTCTCTCTGTCAACACACCGTCTAATCAGATCATCTTTATAGTCAAATTATATAGCAATTGAAATATGAAGAGAAAAAGAAAATTGTCACATGAAGATAAAGGTTTAGGCTTTCTTTTACACAATGTTTCTAGGTTTGGAATAAGCTCTTTCGTCTTTCTCTGAATCTAGCCAACTTAAATAATATATTTGGAGAATC
>NW_010333706.1:0-1719 GCF_000700745.2 Antrostomus carolinensis
ATAATATAATATAATATTAATATAATATTCATTGCCAGCAATTTCAAGTTCAAGCAGGGAGTCAAGCTACAGATAAATTAGTTTTTATCCTCAAGCAAAACTATTAAAATAAGAAAATCACCCTATCCTTACTTCAGACTATTCAAATACAAAAGGCCAAAGATTTCTGCAGCCTAAAGGCTAAGGTAGCTCCTGAGGCTGTAGAAGAGTGTTTAAATAGACTTCAGGAAACTAATTGTTGCAGAATATCTGGTGAAATTGGAGACCTGTATATATAAAAATACACAATAGTGAATCTCAGTCCTTGAAGTAACTCACAATAACCTCTGTCAGCTTTTGAATCTCAATTTCAGGATGATCTGTCCTCAGATAAGTTATTTATATTTTCTTGATGCTCACGCAAATTGTTCTGAAGACTGATCCCTTGCTATAAAAAAGAATCTTGATACTCTAGGATAGCAAGATACAATCACTGCCACTTCACTGTTAAAGTCCTAACTTTCATGACAAACAATAAACTGTGCAGCTGGTAATAACAGCAGTACAACACATCTTCAGTTTCTTTTTTGTCCATTTTGATCATTTTGAAAGGAACAAAACTCATATTCAAGTTTGTACAAAAGCAGTTTTGTACCATTCATAATTTACAATTTTTGTTCTTCAACTTTAACTGTGATTAGAAGATTCCTCTGCCCTTTATGTTGCCTTTTAATTTCATGGATATTTTCTTAAATCAACACTCTTATACAGATGAAATTTACTAGAAGTTAACAATTAAAAAAACTCACATAATCCTGTGAGGTAGAAATACAATGGTAAATAGGCCTTCCCTTTTTTTAAGGATCTCTGTGCTTTTTTCTTACGCTTGTATGTATCTTTGCAAAACAGAGTCTGGAACAACTGTAGCTCCAAGCTGGTTTTTAATATTATTATTCAATAATGTTCAGCATAGAATAAGACTTTGTTCATTCAGTGTAATTTTAGTTATTTCTGGGTATGGTCTTTACTTCTTTACACTTTTTAAAAATTGTTTTTTGCTATTCACACATCCTGATATTACTTAATATCATACTTTGTGAGTACTATTTATAATGAAATTATTTTAGAATAAGACACCATTACTGAATAAACTGAATTAAAAATATCCGGTCACCTTAAGTTTTCCAAGCCCTTGGGCAGCTTGCAATTTATGAGAAACACATTCACATGCTATAATATATTGATAATTATGTGGTCATATAGCTGTATCTTCCTCTGTACTGGTCTGAAAGAGAAACTATGGAAATATTGAATATGTTGTATGACAAAATATGGCTTTGTAGAAATATGTTATTGCACTTGACTGCAAAAAAAACTGTTTTTCTGCATTTATTTGAGACAAGTTATTTTCTCTCAGTTCCAATACCAGGGTGAAGAATATCCACTCTTTCACTTTACACTGCCAAGGAGGTCCCTAAATTCCTGAAGACTATTTGTTTTTCAGTACAGATATGTAAAGGACTATTTCCACTTCAAGCTCAGTTTTCTATAAAATTCAGGTGTGCAAATTTTCTGTCTGACTTTGTTCAGTGGTATGTGTCATGCTGTATTGTGTCAGTAAAGGCAAGGTGACTGAAGCAAAGTAATGTGACTCATTAACTACTAGAGATTTCAGCAGCAAACATCAAAACCCAAATCTCACTGGCTTCTTGAAAGTAATCGCTTTTTATTATTGGAAAG
>NW_010333706.1:1732-11982 GCF_000700745.2 Antrostomus carolinensis
ATTGTTTTTGATTAGTCTTGGCACAGGATATGGGTGGGTCTTACTTGTTTTTGTTTTGAAATGCTCAGCACATCTCCAATTGTACAAAAAGATTATTTAAATGTTTGACTCTGCAATTTCATTTTATTTTGTCATAAAGTACAGTAAATGGTTTAGTAGCTTGTGAAAGTGGAAAAGAAATTTAAAAGGAAAAGTTTCTATGTTGATGAGGAAGAACAGCTTCTCTTCTCAAACAGTGAATGCAAAAGTATTTTTTTAATTAGAAGCGCTATCAGAAGAAACACAAGAGAAAACAGCAGAAGAATGAGCCTCAACCATAGCATTTAATTTACTTAGCACTAAACTGAGTAACAAGTTCCTGAGGGACAAATTGATGTAAAATTATTCATTGTTCAGAAAAATATCAGTGTCATTAGAACCTAGATATATATTAATATGCTTTACTGTAATGTCCAAAATTAAGCAGTTTGGCTTTTTAGTCCTCTAACCTAGGACTCAGGAAATCTCAGTTCATCAGATTTCTTCTTTTATTACCACTGTAGTCAGGGTTTTTTTTTTTTTCAGGTGCAGCTGAGCCAGTTGAAGTGATTGTTCTACTCAGATACACTTCAGCACCTTCTGGCTGAAAGTTACCTTCCCCCCTCTCAGCCTTCAAATGTAGACATTCCTATCTCAACTCTGTTAAAATTATCTGTTTCAACTTTCAGTGATAGCATGTTCAAACTTTGTCTGATGGAATTGGGTTAGTATTGCCCATATCCATATGTACACTCTGAGAGCTGAGAAGTTAGCAAATTCTGGTGTGGTAAGGTTAGTTTA
Organism: Antrostomus carolinensis; assembly: GCF_000700745.2. Lineage (NCBI taxonomy): Eukaryota > Metazoa > Chordata > Aves > Caprimulgiformes > Caprimulgidae > Antrostomus > Antrostomus carolinensis. The sequence continues at coordinate 2,552 of NW_010333706.1, forward strand.
AAGTGAGCTTTTGCCCACCCTAACTGTGTTTGTTGGAAGTATCCTATTGACTTGATTTGGCTTGTCAGTTTAGAGTACAAGCTGTTGATGGGAGAATTTAGTCTGTTCTGTGACTGTGAAGCACCTAGTAGAACCTTGCTATTGTTTGAAGATCTTCTGCAATTATGTGATATATGGAATAAATTCACAGCAAATGAACACCAACTGAACAAAACCCGTTATGTGGTATCTGACCCCTAAAAATTAAATTATTACTTGCTTTGGTTATATCACAGTAGTTATGTGACACCTTTCCTGTCAAAAGCTTGATTTCTTTTTCTTTGTTTCAACAGGCTTAATCCTGGTTTTCCAAATCATATCATTGCATCACTTATGCCATTTTTTCCTGCTCCAAATAAGGTAGATTCAACAAGAACACTTGCAATAATCAGTACTCTCAAACAATCTATTACTGTAATTGGAAGCTGTGCAGATATACTTGAACTCAGTTATTTTTCATTGCAATTGGGATTTTAAAAAAGGACTGAATTAACTAACTCCTTAAGTAGACACTGAAGACAAGGTCTAAAGAATTTAACCTTTTTTTTTTTAAGAAGATAACGTGAGAGAGCAGAAAGAAAGTAGGAACAGCCAGGTATATTGTAAAATACTGGATTTTGAAGAAAAAAAACAAACCTAGGAAGAACATAAGAAGAACTGATGTTGGATTTTGAACATATTCAAGGAAAAATAAAGCATCATTTTTATTGTTCTTGTGTTATACATACGTTTATTACATTGAAAGGGAGAAAAAATAAGCCTTTCTAAAACACCTAAATATTATTTCACAACTGTGAAATACAACTCTGCTTTGTATTAAGTGAAGTGGAAGGTGAAGTTAACTGGAGATGTATGGTAGTGTGCCTCCTTCGAACTTCTTTTAGCTCTTCTGGTTTATTTCAAATTTTTTAAAAAATAAAGTTGTTTTTTTTTTCTTTTGTCTGAAGCTTTTATTTTTACACTCATTCTTGACTGCTTGGCAACCAAGAGAATATCACAATGTAGCAGACTGCATAAGTGAGACCACTGCATAGCTGTACCTAGGGGAAATTTCTTTGCTACAGTTGTTTTGAATTAAAAAAAAAATGCTATGGACTCAATTTATCAAGACACAGAAGACACTTCTGAGACTGAGTAGTCTTGACGATCTCAGCTGACACTCTTATTTCATTGCCATCCTTTCCCTTAGAGGAAAGCTTTTCTGTGTAAAGAACTTCAAGTTTTAATGGCTTGTAGTACTTCAGATATTAGACATGTTTCTGGAATATTACATCTATTGTATAAATATGGAGTGTCAGTCTTATATCTTTATATGTAGATTGAAGAAAGACTCATGTGAAAAAGAAATCTTGTAAAGCTGAGTTAAAAGACAAAATTTTAGTACTGTTGGAAAAAAACTAAGTCTTTTTATGCAGAGCCTTGCAAATTCATTGGTGCTTCAGTAAGCTTAGCTTTTTAAGCCACACATTTTTTTCTTACCAGGGAATGATCATGGTTTAGACTGTGTTCTTTCTAACTTTCTGTATTATTGTTTTTTTCTTGAAACTGCATCCACCCAGAGAAGAAGTAAAAAAGAATTCTTCACTCATTCACTTAAGCTGGTCTTCATAGTGATTTCAAAATAAGGATATTGATGAAATAGCCATATAAATGTTGAAACAGCAATTTTGTGCAGAGTGTTTAGTACATGAAAGATATCAGATATCCAGAAGCACATGCTTTCTATGATACATAATTATAACTACTCATGCCCTATATAAATATTTTAAAGAACAAAATGCATAATATCACATAATACAAAAAATCAGAAACTGTTCAAGACTTTGAAGAATATTCCGCTTCACAAAATAAATAGTGAAAAGAGTAGATTTAGGGTGTAATTTTGGTTTTCCATTTATGGTTTGGATGTCAGTTTTGCACACTTTCATGCTTAATGTAACCCCTAAACTTAAAATAAGCTTGTATTGTTTCATGATAGCCAGCTAGAAATTTCTCTCTGGTAAGACTAGATCTGGATATGGTTGTCATCCCGGTTTTAAGTTTGTGGAATACAATACTGTGTGCATCTAAATAGGTCCACAGCATTAGTATGATCCCTGCATCCTCAATTGCACCCGCACAAGATACATATGTGCTGATACTTTATTATGGCTTGATGGTTTAATGAGTCAAAACCTGTTTCTGAGGGCTTCATAGCAAAGCTCAACCACTTGTGCATTCATGCTGAACATTTCCATAGATGTTTGTGTGAAGTTCTGCACTGCATGAACAACACTGCAATTTCTGAAGTGTTTTTTCATCCCAAATCTTCCAGGGTCGGAAATACTATTATGTGTGTCCATGTGCCCAATAAACCAAGTGCAGAAAGACAATGTCAAATGAATCATGCTGTGTCTGAGATGTAATTGTGAGGTGGGGCAAAACACAATGCAGGATTTGTATTCAAATTAATATCTGGTGTTGTAAAGAGAGCAAGCATTTCAAAGTTACTTACCCCTGAAAGCTGTAAGCGTGAATAGACTAGAACCTGTGCACTAGGAAATCCATGAGCATGGGTACACAGGCAAGGTATCAGACGCCAGCACCTCTACTGCTCGGACATAGGTACTTCTATAACTGAGACTTAGGGAAAGTCCCATTGTTCCTCCTTAAAGCAGAGTGTCTGCACACTGCAAAGTGAGATGTGTGATGAGCTACAGAAGGTATCATATGAAAAACATACCAGAAGAAAAAAAAAATGTTTCATTATAGTTGATAAAGGAAGCAGCAACTTTGTTTGTTATTGCAGAATATTGGACAGACAAAAACCTGTCTCCTGCCATAATAGGAATTAAAATCCTCTATGCTTTAATTTGAACAAGATACCTTAAAAAAACCAACCAACCAAAAACCCCCAAAAACCCCCCACAGTAGACAAGATTGATCACTTCGCTAGGCTGAAATGTGATTTGTCATTACCAGTGACAGGAAGACACAAGGACATAAATAAGCAAACAGGAAAGTAAGAACTGCTTAAGTTAGCAACATCAGTGACAGAGATGTCTGTAGACTTGCAAGCTTCATGTCAATAATGCTTATAAAATTCTGGAGACTTGTACCTTGTTGTATTTCTCTGTTGGGTTAAAACATTCTGGGACCTCATGGAAGAATAAGAGCACACAGCCATCAGGTAGCCTGCCAAAAATGTTCTCATAGGTGCTGTATAGCGAGTAGGTTTGAAGGAGCTGTTTTTCCAATCATTAGACATACCTTTTTCTGATGCTCTGGAGGCAGGATGAAGGGTTACCAGTGGCACGGGTTTCAAAGTCAACCCAATAGGTAGCTCTTTTTTGAAAAGCAAGCATGAAGTGTAACCTTGATGTCTTGGAAGTTCTGTAAATTGTTAATAATTCCAGATATTCTTTCCCTTTTTTGTACTTTTGATTCAGATGTAAAAAAGGAACACATTCAAGGTATTAAACCAGTAAAAAATATAGTGTTTTACCTGTCTTTAGAGCACTTAAAACTACAGTGCTCCTGAACTGTGTTGAGCTTAAATAATTTAAGAGTAATTTATACATCATTCTTGCAATGTCCAGCTTTAGGAACAGAGGAATAATTTGCAGTGACAAATAAAACCTTGCCCTGAGGAATCAGAACATATTTTCCAAAACCTTCTAAGAGATGATGGAAGCATAAAGTTTTTAAGCCTGGATGTGCCATGTGATGCCAAAGGCAAAAAAGAACTTTCATCTACCTCTTGAACAGAGTATGATTACAGACAAGTAGTGAACAAGGACAGGTACTACAGTTGTCTTTGTTGCTTGGTGGATTACACTAACCAGGATTGTAGGACACAGAGTAGAAAAACTCCTGACATGTTTCCTTACTTCTTTTCATTTGTACAGTGTTGCTCTAATGAAGCATAGTAAACTGTTCTGACTGAAGGACTATGATTCCAGTTTGTTATTCTATTGGTATGTAGGTAACAGGAATTTGAGTATTAATACATTCTTGATAATAAGAATGATTGAAATAGATAATAATTGAAATAGATAGTAACAAACAAACAGAAATAGAACCCATTTAATCACTTCTCATAAAAGCAGATATTTTAATAATATGCTACATTGACAACTTTATAGGTTGTCTGGAACAGTGACAGCTACAGCTCTTTAAAACTTTATACATCTAAACACTTTTCTTGTCTTTTTTGTTGTAGGCAATGTACAATAAATTTAGGCAGAAAATATTTGTTAACAATATGTTTAAGGCAAAATTATTGAGATTTAAATTATGAGATGCATTCACCTGAGTGTCACACATAACTTATGTGCCCAAGGGGCAAATAATTCTTAAGTGATCCTCCTTAAATAGACAAATTCATCTGTTTAAAATAGTTTAAAATACAGCTGCAATGAAAGAAAAAAAAAAAAAAAGCAGTCAAAGAAAGTAACCTGGTCAGAGTAACACTTCCTGTATCTTAAATATTTACACTGAGGGTATCCAGTGTACCCTGAGTAAACTTGCAAACACTACCAAGTTGGGTGGGGGTGTTGATCTGCTCGAGGGTAGGAAGGCTTTACAGAGGGATCTGGATATGTTGGATTGATGGGTCGAGGTGAGCTGTATGACGTTCAACAAGACCAAGTGTTGGGTCCTGCGCTTTGGTTGCAATAACCCCATGCAACGTTAAAGGCTTGGGGAAGAGTGGCTGGAGAGCTCCCCAGCAGAAAAAAACCTGGGGATATTGGTCAATAGCTGGCTGAACACAAGCCAGTAGTGTCCCCAGGTGGCCAAGAAAGCCAACAGCATCCTGACCTATGTCAGAAATAGCGTGGCCAGCAGGCCTAGGAAAGTGATTGTCCCACTCTACCCATCACTGATGAGGCTACACTTCAAGTACTATGTTCGGTCTTGGATCCCTTCCTACGAGAAGGACATTTTGGTGCTGGAGCATGTCTCAAGAGGAGCAATGAAGCTGGTGAAGGGTTTGTGGAACAAGTCTTATGAGGAGAGTTTGGAGGAACTGGGGTTGTCTAGTCTGGAGAACAAGAGGATGAGGGGAGACCTTATTGCTCTCTACAACTACCTGAAAGGAGGCTGTAGTGAGGTGGGTCTTGGTCTCTTCTCCCAAGTAACAAGTGATTGAATGAGAGAAAATGGACTCAATTTGCACCAGGGGAGGTTTAGACTGGATATAAGGAAAAATTTATTCACTGAAAGAGTTGTTAAGCACCAGAACAGGCTGCACAGGGCAGTGGTTGAGTCACCATCTCTGGAGGTATTTAAAAGATATGTAGGTGTGGCACTTAGATATATGGTTTAGCGGTGAACTGGGCAGTGTTAGGTTAACAATTGGACTTGATGATCACAGAATCACAGAGTCACAGAATGGTAGAGGTTGGAAGGGACGTCTGGAGATCCTAAAGTCTTTCCAGCCTAAATGATTCTATGACTCTATGACTTTTAAGTAATGCAAATCTGTGGAAGATCGTAGAATAATAGAATTATGGAATGGTTAGGGTTGGAAGGGACTTTAAAATTCATCTAGTTCCAACCCCCCCTGCCATCAGCAGGGACACCTTCCACTAGACCAGGTTGCTCAAAGCCTCATCCAACCTGGCCTTAAACACTTCCAGGGAGGGGGCAGTCACAACTTCCTTGGGTAACATGTTCCAGTGTCTGACCACCCTCATAGTAAATAATTTCTTCCTAATATCTAATATAAACCTACCCTCTTTCAGCTTAAAGCCATTTCCCCTTGTTCTGTCATTAATTAACCTTATGAAAAGTCCCTTCCCAGCTTTCTTGTAGGCCCCCTTCAGGTACTGGAAGGCTGCTATAAGGTCTCCCCGGAGCCTTCTCTTCTTCAGGCTGAAGAGTCCCAACTCTTTCAGCCTGTCCTCATAGGAGAGGTGCTCCAGCCCTTGGATCATCCTCATGGCCCTCCCCTGGACTCATTCCAATTGGTCCATGTCTTTCTTGTTTCTAATAATCAGAGCAGGGTGTAATTAGGGAGTAGCAAACAGGGCAGAGAGAAGACAGAGTAAAGGAAATTACTTTTTAAGAAGGTCAAAGATATCATGTGAACTGGCCTGAACTGTGTGACAGGACTACAACTGGCCAAAAGATTTGACATGGATATGTCCACACCATTTCCTTAAACAAGCACCCAATCACCAAAAGAGCTTGTAATACTTAACAAAGATTTTGTTAAAACTATGATAAATTTGAAACACGGAACAATTTAGTCTGCTTGGTGAAACAGTTAAAATAAAAAAGAATAGTAAATAAATATTTCCTCTTTTTTATTAATCCAGTAACTTGACTTAGAATATTGGATTAGAACAAACTTTACATCAATGATCTGGATGCAGGAACTGAATGCACCATTAGAAAGTCTGCTGATGATACCAAACTGGGAGGCACTATTGACTCTCACAAGATGAGAGGCCTTGCAGAGGGATCTATACAGATTAGAGCACTGAGCAATAATCAACAGCATGAAATTTAATAAGAGCAAACTAATAAGAGCTGGATTCTGCACCTGGGTTGGAGTAACACTAGGTACAAGTATAAATTGGGAAAGGAGTGTCTAGAGAGCAGCCCTATAGAAAAGGACCTGGAGGTGCTGGTTGGCAGAAGGATCAATATGAGTCAGCCATGTGCCTTGGCAGTCAAGAGGGCAAATCACATCCTGGGGTTCTAGGACCAAACTGTAGAATTATTGTTGTTTTTCATGCATTGTTGCTTTTCATGCTTTTGTATGTCTTCTTGCCACATTAAACCTGGTTGGGCATTGGTTTAACACTTCAGTTGTTTGCTTTGAAATTATATCTACATGACAAAACTACATCTATTTTGCCATTCATTCATGTGTTAACAGGGTTGTAAAGAAAAATATGATTAAAATGATTGCTCATATTCATGAAGAATGATGACAAAATTACCTTAGGCTTTGGATAATTTGATTTCCCTTGAAAGAGGTTTCGTTATGGACATGGTTTTAATACATCTTTATTCACAGTCTCTCAACAATCCTTATTAGCTCAAACACAGTACTACACCAGTCTGGTCATCAAAATCAGATCTACATTCACCCTAGATAGTATACAGACAGAATTCACCTATATTGGGTGTTATATTACTAGTTTTTAAATGTCTTGGAGTGGAATTCTGAAATGAATTAGGAGATTAGTGTTCTCATTCAGTTCCCAGGAAAAATTAAGGATCTCAGAATAAGGATACAAAAAGTCTGCACAGTGACATGGAAAATGCTTAAGTCATAACAGAAATCTTCTAAAACTGTACACCTAAAACTCTTCATCTCTGAATATTTGCTGCTTCTTTTATCATTATTGTCATTTGTCAATACTTTAATCATGCAAATTAAGGGTGGCTTGCAAGAGTGATTTTAAGCAACAACAGTAAAAAAAAATTAGGCTTCTCATTTTCTTCAAATTGGGAAGGTCACTGCTTTTTGTAACATTTGTGACTGATTCTGTAGGTAGGTATCCATACAAATTTGGAGAGTTATTATCTAATAAAGAATTAAATTTTCCTTGTTTCTGATGGGATAAGTGAAAAAAATCTCCTACACTACTGATTTTCCTCAGCCTATCTGGTTGCTCCATCACCAGTATTTTAATAGTTCTTTAGATGTTAAGGAAAAACAGAGTCTGTACTACATTATTTCTAATTTTGAACTTTCTTTGCATGTGGAGGAAACACATGGTATAAAATATTAAGTGCTATTGAGTTGGCTTTCAGTTTAATTCCAAGACTGATTTATAAAGAGTGCAACTTCATCAGTGACATTTCTATAGTGTACTTAATACTTCTCTTCTGTATTTACCTGATCAGGATACCTTATTCATCCCCTATCTCCACTCTGGTTTCACTTAGGAACTGCAGCCATCTATTGGAATGAAACTCCTAAATGTGTTTTTAAAGCTGTTTTCCTTTGGAACTGTTTAATTGGGGCACACCGCACCATTCAATTACATTCAGCCACAAGCTGTTGCATCAACAACAGTGCTGTTAACTGAATGGAATAGGTCAGTCTACTAAGCGAGAGGGAAGCCAGTGGTAAGACATTCAATAAAATGCATCCTGCTGTTAACAATGCAGATAGATTTGGGTTACGGAAAAACAGAAAAGTATCAAAAATATTTTAAAGTGCTAAACGAGACACTGAAGTATTGGTTACAAATATTCAGATATAGTTACTCAGTCTCTAGAATGTATCATAGATCAAAAAGACTTTTAAAAAAGATGATAAGTAAAACATTTTTATAAAATATATATTTTAAATATTTTCAAATAATTTACAATATATTTAGAATAGTTATTATAAGTGTTAGATTTGTCCAAAATACTTAGACATGGGGTACTGTATGCATTGAATAGAAAAATATAAATACATTTCAAAGTATGACTTAAGTAGAGATTAGTAGGTAAATGGTATTTTTCAAGTGGGATTCTGCCTTTATTTCCAATAGGGTTAGTTTGAAGGTGTGAGGTTGATATGTGATTTGGAAGAAAAGAGAAGAACTTTGTTTCTTTTAAAGACCATCACTCTCTTATCATTGAGGAATAAATTTACCTTAAGAACATGCATTAGAAGACAAAATATTAATTATTGTGATTTATTATGCAAAATAATCTGCTTCACTTGGGAAATTCCATTTTCAAGAACATACTTCCAGGTGACAAAAAAAAATCTGTATATTAATGATGCAGAGAAGTCATGTTACGTGTTTGGCTACTAACTTCACAGCAGAGATTAAGTTTCTCTCCCACCCAGTACACAGTGTCAAAACAATACCATTGAATGGGCTCTCTATAGGTTTATTTACATGTATATATCAAACTACATAGAAGGAAGTGAAATGAGCTATGTGGTTATGATATGCATATCACAGAATCACAGAATCACAGAATCACAGAATCACAGAATCACAGAATCACAGAATCACAGAATCACAGAATCACAGAATCACAGAATCACAGAATCACAGAATCACAGAATCACAGAATCACAGAATCACAGAATCACAGAATCACAGAATCACAGAATCACAGAATCACAGAATCACAGAATCACAGAATCACAGAATCACAGAATCACAGAATCACAGAATCACAGAATCACAGAATCACAGAATCACAGAATCACAGAATCACAGAATCACAGAATCACAGAATCACAGAATCACAGAATCACAGAATCACAGAATCACAGAATCACAGAATCACAGAATCACAGAATCACAGAATCACAGAATCACAGAATCACAGCTCCAAGCTAAAGAGACCCAGCTCCCTCAGCCTTTCCTCATAAGGGAGATACTCCATTCCCTTAATCACCTCTGAGGCTGCAGTTCCCTGTCTTTCTTGAACTGTGGGGC
>NW_010333707.1:0-5327 GCF_000700745.2 Antrostomus carolinensis
CCGTTCGAAGCGCCGCGGCCGCAGCTCTCCGCGTTCTCGGGGTTTTACCGAATCCTCCGGTTGTTCACGGAACGTTGTCGGGCGGGGGGAGGGCGCCGCGCACCTTCCGCCTCCCGCTGCTCCCCGTGAGGGCAGCGAGAGCCGGCGGGCAGCATCGCTGGTGCCGTTCCGGGGCTCGTTCAGCCGCAGCAGGAGAAGCTTCGTGTCCTGAAGGGTTTGTTCTTGAACAGTAAAAACCCAGAGCCTCGAAAAATGAGACAATAAAGGAGACAATAAAGAACCAGGGGAGAGCACAGCCTGGTTCAAAGGGAATTGTCGAGTGTGGTGGCAACTTCAGATCTTTGCACTTGGGACACAACCTCATGGTCCAACATCAACACCTCACAGAGAATTTCACGCTCTTCTCATGATAAATGTACAGTTTTTTCCAGCAGCCCCAAGCTCTTCTCTCCTTTTTTACCAAAACACTTAAAATTCTGCCTTTACCTTCCAGGCCACGAAGAGCAAACCCCCAGAAGAGAGCAGTGATGCTCCCCCACCCAAGAAAGCTCCCATCTTCTACGGCAGCTTGGAGGAGAAGGAGAGGGAGCGCCTGGCAAAGGGAGAGTCGGGGCTGCTGGGAAAGGAGGGGATGAAAGCTGCCATCGAGGCCGGGAACATCAACATCAGCAGCGGTGAGAACATTCAACCCCCTTGGCTTTTGCTCTGGAATGTGACACTTTCAAAAGCTTTTGATCAATTTTGGGTGGGATTTAAAGTAAAAACCCCTGAGATTGTTACCTGGTCTCTTGGCTCTTTGTTTGGATCTTATATCTGAGAGGAATCTCTCACCCAACGGTTGTTTTCAATCTTTTGGTTTGGTTTTGGTGGGTTTTTTTCTGCTCAGGTGAGGTTTTTGACCTGGAAGACCACATGAGCGAGCGGCAGGCGGAGGTGCTGGCTGAGTTTGAGCGCAGGAAGAGAGCCCGGCAGATCAACGTCTCCACCGATGACTCCGAAGTGAAAGCCTGTCTGCGAGCGCTCGGGGAGCCCATCACGCTCTTTGGAGAAGGTCCTGCAGAAAGGAGGGAGAGGTGCTGTGTCTGCCCTCAGTGTTGCAAACACACAGCTCTCACTTTTATCAAATTCCTGATGTTTTCCCTGTCGCTGGGGAGCAGCGAGTGCTGCCAGTCTGTCATCCCTCATTCCAATGCAGTGAGAACACTGAGGAGTGGGTGGCAGGCAGGGATTGTTTGCTGGATTAGCTGAGAATTCACAGAATCACAGACTGGTGGGGTTGGAGGACCTCAGGAGGACCACCGAGCCCCCCCCCCCTGCCAAAGCAGGTTCCCTACAGCAGGAAAGTGTCCAGGTGGGTTTGAACATCTCCAGAGATGGAGACTCCACACCCTCTCTGGGCAGCCTGTCCCAGGGCTCCGGCACCCTCACAGTGAAGAACTTTTCCTTCAGTTTGTGTGGAACTTCTGGTGTCCCAGTTTGTGCCCATTGCCCCTTGTCCTGTCACTGGGCACCACTGAGAAGAGCCCGGCCCCATCCATTGACCCCACATTTCAGATCTTTATAGACATTGATCAGATCCCCTCTCAGGCTGCTCTTCTCCAGGCTGAACAGTCCCAGCTCTCTCAGCCTCTCCTCACACGGGAGATGCTCCAGGCCCCTCATCATCTTTGTGGCCTCTGCTGGACTCTCTCCAGCAGTTCCCTGTCCCTCTTGAACTGGGGAGCCCAGAACTGGACACAACACTCCAGATGTGGCCTCACCAGGGCAGAGCAGAGGGGGAGGAGAACCTCCCTGGACCTGCTGGCCACGCTCTGTTTAACACCCCCCAGGACAGTGTTGTTTAATTCACTGAGTAAATACAACTTAACATCTATTTTCTTTACAGATTAAGAAACATCCTCTCGGTGGTTGGCACAGACGCGTTGAAAAAGACCAGGAAAGATGATGACAGGTCTAAAAAATCCAAGGAAGAGGTAACAGTCTCCTGTTCTCTCAGTGCTGAGGGAGATATCTACCATACCCCTTGAGATGCCTCACTTGGACTGTCTCTGCTGCATCCAGGACTCTTGGTTTTGGTCAGCCTGGGGATTCTCATCTCATCCCTTTGTGCTTCCTCTTGTGTTGCCCATTTTTAGCAAACTGTGGCCACGTTTTATCTAAATTTGGAGCGTTGTCTGGCTCGTCCTGCAGAGCAGAGTCCCTGTGTGGAACAGGAGAACATGTGGACTGAGAGTAAAACAAGTCCTTTATTATTTTGGGAAGAAAAAAACCATGTTCCTGCTGCTGCCTCTTGTTTCTGCCTTTGTTCTTTCTGCTTCTCTTGTCTCTTTTCTGAGTCTGTTTTTTTCCTTATTCTTTTTGCTGTGAGAAATAAGGAGAATTTCTGCAGCTCTGGGCTTTCTTTTACTGGGTGACTCGTAGGGAAGGAGGGAGCTGGATGTTATTAAGTTAAAAACGAGTTAATGTTCAATTCAATATGATCTGTAGGGCAGAGTGTTTGATTTCTCTCTCTTAACTCCCTTTTTGTAGGGCTTACAGTTGTGCAAAATGCCCTTAAGAAGAGGCTTTAACACAGCCAGGTGGGAGGGCAGATGCTGTGGTGGCACTGATGTACTCAGAGGAGGTCACCCACGGTGACTGAATGGAGGAACACCATCACATTAGCTTTTTTTTTCCTTCAGTTTTCTTCTTTTTCTCACAGTATCAGCAAACCTGGTACCACGAAGGACCACGCAGTCTGAAAACAGCCAGGCTGTGGCTCGCAAACTACTCGCTCCCCAGGTGAGACCAAAACAGCACCAAACCACCCCCCCACAAAACACTTGGCTAAAAAAAATCTGAACTGCTGATCCCACTGAGGGTGAGGGTGGTGCTGGATGTTTGAGATCCAAGGAGCAGAGAAGTCCAGTGAGCTTGGAGCTTGAGTTCCCAGGGACTGACTGGAGCCCAGTTTTGAGGTGGGGTAGAAGAGGGAAAGGCCCATTTCCAGCAGCAGGAAGGGAAAACCTCAGGGGTTGTGACTCCACCTTTGCTCTTCTCAGGGCAGCCAAGCGACTAGAAGAAGCTCGACTGCTCAAAGAGATTCCAGAGGCAACCAGGACATCTCAGAGACAGGAGCTGCACAAATCCCTGCGGGTGAGTTTGACACCTGCCCAGCTGCTGTTTTTACAACTTTTTACTGATCCTCCAAAGTCATTTGCTGCCTGGAGCTGCCATCCAGATGTGTGTAGTTTTCTGCACTGTTTTCTCTTGGAAAGCTCTCTTTTTTTCTCTCTCTTTCCCTGTGGTTTGCATGAAGCCTGTTCTGACTCCTTCAGTCACTCAGAGATGTGCTTTAGTTGTCCCCTTGCACGGCAGAGGGATGAGGAGACATCCCCACGTTGCCTTTACTGCTTGAATTTGTGAAGCCAAAGGAATTTCCTCCTGGCTTTTGTCACAGGTTATGCTGGCTGGGAGTAGGCTGCTCGCTTCCCTCTTCCTGTAGAACGGTCACCAGTGCATAAAACCAAGAGAAATAACCAACACAACAATATAAAACCATGTTTTAGGTGACTCTGAGATGCCCTTTTCGAACATCTTAAGTCAGATTCTCAGCTTAACCCAACAGAGAGGCTCAAGCACACAGTCTGCTGCCCCTCAAATCCCGTTTACACCCAGAGACACGAGGTGCCAGGGGATTTGCTTCTCCCCTAAGCACACTGCCCTGGTCTGTCTGGTTACACTCATTGCGTGAGCTGTAGAAAAAACCCAAAACTACAGTAAATTCTCTGTCAAAAACTGTAGTTGCAAAGCAGGCCGGTGGGGTTGGTGGTGACACGTTGAGAGCCGAGCTGCAAAGCAGCTTCACCATTCAAAAAGTGACTTTCCAAAGGCTTCTGCCTGCATTTGCCTCCTTCACCTGAGTCTTTGGCCAGGGCTTTCCCTCTGGGTCATTTGGACTTCACTCATTTGTTGTTTCCTGTGGATTTGGTTACAGTCCTTGAATAACTTCTGCAGTCAGATCGGAGACGATCGCCCTCTGTCCTACTGCCACTTCAGCCCCAATTCCAAACTCCTGGCTACAGCCTGTTGGTGAGTTTCCTTTTACAGCACTTGCTTTAGTTAGGGGGCTGGGAGAGCACAGCAGGAGTGACAGGGAGGGATGGTATCAGAGGCTTATGAATCCTGAGAGTTCAGAAATGCTTTTTCTTCCTGGTCTGAGCTCTCTCTTCACTTTGTTTTGGAGCTTGGCAGGGATTTCAGTCTGAGTCCGTTACTCCCCGTGGGGCTGGGTTGGTTGCCCAAAGTGTTCTGGTATTTTAGCCATTGCAGAACCCCCCAGGGTGGTTTTGCAGCTCTGTGGTTGATATTCTTTGACATTCCTTTCTACACTGACATCTATTTCTTGTCTTCAACAGGAGTGGATTATGCAAGCTCTGGTCCGTGCCTGACTGCAACCTTGTTCACACCTTACGAGGTAGAGAGCGACTTTCACCAAGACTCTTTGCTTAGTCCTTTTCTTTCTCTCTGAGTTGAGTGTTGGAATTACTTAGTGACTCAAAATGTGGTGTTCTTTGGGCAGATTTTATCCTGATGAGAGCATCACTCAGGCTTGTGGAGCATGGATGTGTGTCAGATAACCAAGAGCAAGTCCTGGCCTTTCTCTTAGAGCCAAGACCTGATGTTTCTGTTCCTGAATCATTTGTTTTGTTTCTCAAAACCTATTTTGAGCCAAACAACAGCAATTTTGGCCAGGCCACTTAACAGCAGTGAGGTTCTTTAAACAATAGTCACAACTTTGACTAAATACAAACGTGAGGACAAACCTCTTGATTCCTATGTTGAATTTTTACTACATTTTGAGGGTTACAAACCTGGGTGTTTGATACTCCCAAGTGGGTGCTGCTGGAAGTGCAGCTCAGCTTACAGTGCAACTTCATCCAGCGTTGGGAGGACACTGTGAAAAATGTTCAGTGGGACCTGACTGATGCTGCTTTTCTGAACAATTTGCCAAGATCTGGTGCCAGATTATGAATTTTTTTTATCTTCCTTTCTCTTAAGGACATAACACCAACGTAGGAGCAATAGTTTTCCATCCCAAATCCACTGTCTCCCTAGACAAGAAGGATGTTAACTTGGCCTCGTGTGCAGCTGATGGTTCTGTCAAACTCTGGAGCCTGGAAAGGTCAGAATGATACCAGCCATGCAACAGCTGCAGCATTTGTTGGTTTGGGGTTTATTTTGTGTTGTTAAACATTAGACATTCACCATCCTCCTGCAAATATAACCTTTTCTTGTAGTTATACCAGTGCAATTCCTGCCCTCAGTATCTGCCACCTTCTTCAGCA
>NW_010333707.1:5353-9185 GCF_000700745.2 Antrostomus carolinensis
AAGGTGAGGGGAATAATCTGAAAAGAAATCAAGTCACAATCACTGCTGGGCGTTGGTGAACTGCTTTGGGTGATGGATGGAAGATTTGGAGATTGTTTCATTCTAACCTGTCATTGAGAGGAAAATTTCCCCTTTTGGATATTAAGAAATTAAGTTTTTGGTTACTGGGAAGCACCAGTATCCAGAGAGGGACTAACCAAATACATGAGCACGCACAAAAACTTCATCCTGTGAGGAAAACAAGCGGCTCTGTCACTGCACAGTGGAGCTTTGGAAGATGTGCAGCAGCCTGTGAAGAGGAGGAGGGTGGAGATACCGAGTCTGCCTTGAAATGCCCTGCAGTGCACCTCAGGAGGAGGCAGGCAGCTCTGAGATCCTCAGCTGTTCATCCCGAGCTGAAAACTGATTATTTTAGAATTCCTTCTAATTGCTGAAGTGTCCCTGAGCAAAGGGACAGGTTGATTATTATTATTAGTCTCATGTGACCACATCTCTTTAACCTGTTGGAGAGAAACTCCTAACTGCTGTTCGTGTCCTCTGCTGAGCTGCTGCCTGGGATGCTCAGAGAATAAATATTCACCTGCCCTGCAGTTCCTCAGAACAGCTGGATTGGCTGTAATTCAGGATTTTTCTGTGTGGTCACAGTAAAACTCCCTGCTGGCCAGAGTGTCTGCATTTTATTTCTGCTGTTACCGCTTTCAAAGTGCTGTTAACGAGGGCCTCGTTAATTTTCAGGAAATAATTATCCCAGGAGAACTTTATAACCAAGCTGAGTGTGGATAAAAGGGTTTCACCTGGAGCTTTAGCTGTGTGAACAAAAGGCAGAAGGCAGAGTCATTAGTTAAAACTCTTAATTTCCTCTCTGGCTTGTGGTTAATTAGCAGCTCTCTTGCTGTAATCATGTTAGCAAAGGCCTGGCTGGAGCTGGTCACCCCTGACCAGTGTCCCAGGATTGTCATTTCTGTTTTTCAGTGACGAACCGGTGGCAGATATCGAAGGACACAACATGAGAGTGGCACGTGTGATGTGGCACCCGTCTGGGCGGTTCCTGGGTACTACCTGGTATGGAGATGTGATGATTTGCTTTAAGACAAAATTAATAAAATAAAATAAAATAATTAAGACAAAATTAATAAAATTTTGGACATTTCAGTCCGATTTTTAATACTGGCCAAAGCCATTCATACCTAAAGCATTTGGAATCAGCTGTCTGACTGGTGGCCCAGTGGATACCAGTGCTTGTCTGCAGAGGAGCCCAGCGTGGGCAGGAGTTGGCTATTGACAACAGCCCGGCTGTTGTGATGTAAACAACAGCAAGTCATTGGGATTCCTTCCCCTGCCCCTTGTGTGACACCTTGTTGGTCTCCAGCTGGAAATCAAATGCCCAGAGAGTTAGTGAAATATCCTTTATTCTTGGATATAAATTTATTTATTTAATAATTGATTTATCCTTTAATTTTAGAATTTATTTATCCTCCATTTAGTTGGACAAATGCTTTGTTTTCACAGCTACGATCACTCGTGGCGTCTGTGGGACCTGGAAGCTCAGGAGGAGATCCTCCATCAGGAGGGGCACAGCAAAGGGGTCTATGACATTGCCTTTCACACGGACGGGTCTCTCGCTGGGACTGGGTGAGTTTAAGATGGGAAGTTATCCAGGTTGTGTTGCTGACTGGTGCCAAGTGCCCCAGTGATTTGTGCTGGTGAGGCTGAGAGTGCTCTGGCAGTCACTGAGCTCTGGGATGGGTCACGCTCGCGTTCTCTCTTCCCAGTGGACTGGATGCTTTTGGCCGGGTGTGGGACTTGCGCACAGGACGCTGCATCATGTTTCTAGAAGGTCACTTGAAGGAAATCTACGGGATTAACTTCTCCCCAAATGGGTAAGAAAACCACTTGGATGGTTTATGTGGGAGCTGTTGAGTACAAACCCCGGCTCCCAACAACATGTTCTTCCCTCCACCCTTGGGCAGATACCACGTCGCAACTGGCAGCGGTGACAACACTTGTAAGGTCTGGGACCTCCGCCAGAGGAAATGCATCTACACCATTCCTGCCCATCAGAACCTGGTCACCGGGGTCAAATTTGAACGTAGGTACCTCCTGTCTGATGTTCCTCACCTCTACCTCTCCTGAGCTGAGGTGGCAAGGGATGGGCAACTCAAAAAACACATCTTCAGGTCAAGAAAGCCTGTACTGGTTAGCAGAGAAGGTTTGTCATGTTTTTATTTGCAAATCTCACTTTTTTTTCTCCCTCCCTCTCTCCCTCCCTGCAGCCAATCACGGTAACTTCCTCCTCACGGGCGCTTACGACAACACCGCAAAGATCTGGACTCACCCTGGCTGGTCCCCTCTGAAAACGTTGGCTGGTCACGAGGGGAAGGTGATGGGACTGGATATCTCCCTGGATGGGCAGCTGATAGCCACCTGCTCCTACGACAGAACCTTCAAGTTGTGGACAGCAGAATAGCTCAGAGGTGCTGCTGATGAACTTGGAGTGGAGATGTTAATGGGTTGCAATTAAGACTTGCTTTTTTTTTTATACATATATATTAAAGACAAGAAGGAATTGGCTGTTGTGACACGTGCTACGTGTCCTCACTGGCTTGAGGTGGTTTTTGAAGCACTTGTGTTTGCCAGGGCTTGGCTGGAGTCAAATCTTGGGTGATGTTTTTGATGTTTTTCCACTTTTTAGGACTTTGGTTTTCTACTGCAGTTACTGCTGTACTTTGGAGATGATCCATCTACTTCCACCTTCCCTTCCAAGTCAGGCTCACAAGTTTGTCTCCAGTCTGGTTGAAATCTTTGTAGGCATATCACCTCAGGTACAGTGTGGTGTTCAGCGTGTTAATTCCCTTCTTACCTTCCATTTTCCAGGAGCCTTTGGTAGGAGTTTGTGGCTTCAAACTTGATTTACATTCAAAGAATGAAAAATAAACGAGCTGTCCGAGTGAGAGGAACATGGAACCCCAATCCCCCGGCCTCTGCAAAGGTAGTCCCTGAATCTGGGGGTCTTGTCTTCACTCACAGTAGATGCTAAAGCCCAGGGAAATGTTTCTTTTCCATGTCCCACCTCAGACCATCTCCTGGAGCTCATGAACTGGGTGTTTCAAAGCGGTGTAGGCATCTCCTGGTTAAGGTTTTGTTGTGTCTCAGCTGGGATGATTGAAAAAGGCTCTTTCAGTGTAGGATTGTCTCGTTCTGACTTACACTGGGGGGACCTTTCTTATTTGTTGTGCTCTAGAAAATCCAAACATGTTTTGAATGTGCACCCTGGCCTCTGGGTCTGCCTGAGGAATGAGAAATGACAGGTACTTGACAACACACAGTTTGATTTCTGTCTGCTACGGTAAAAATCCTTCAGGAGAAAAGAGAAGATGGATTAATCTCCCTGTTGTCAGCTGGAGAGCAGCTCGGGAACGTGAACACAGTTCTGTTCTCAACGCTTGCAGTGCAGGTGGAGATTGTGTTTTAAGGAAAAAAATACAAACCCCAAACCAAACCCACTCACAAGTTACTTTTCTTCTAGCAGAGTGCTGTGGGCTTTCTCCTCCCTTCCAGGTTGTATGAAGGCACCTGCACTTGCTGTGTGCTGGCTCTTACTGCCAGGGAAATACTGGGGGACAAGAGGCCACAATTAAGCCAGAAAAATCCTTAATTGGTGTCTCCCCTGTATAAGCCCAGATACCCAGAGCTCAGGCTGTTCTCACAGAATCCCAGAGGGGTTTGGGTTGGAAGGGACCTTAAAGCTCATCCAGTCCCAACCCCCCTGCCAGCAGCAGGGACACCTTCCACTAGACCAGGCTGCTCAAAGCCTCATCCAACCTGGCCTTCA
>NW_010333707.1:9242-9932 GCF_000700745.2 Antrostomus carolinensis
CATCTAAACCTCCCCTCTTTCAGCTTAAACCCATTTCCCCTTGTTTTGTCATTAACTGCCCTTATGAAAAGTCCCTCCCCAGCTTCCTGCAGCCCCTTCAGGTACTGGGAGGCCACTAGAAGGTCTCCCCGGAGCCTTCTCTTCTCCAGGCTGAACAGCCCCAACTCTCTCAGCCTGTCCTCACAGCAGAGCTGCTCCAGCCCTGGGATCATCCTCGTGGCCTCCTCTGGACTGGCTCCAGATGCTCCAGGTCTCTCTTGTGTTGGTGGCCCCAGCACGTTGCCAGCTCCTGTTGAGCTTCTCATCCCCCAGCACCCCAAGTCCTTCTCTCAGTGCTGCTCTCCAGCCATTCTCCATCCAGCCTGGATTTGTCTCAAGTGTCTTTAGAAGTGTTTGCTCTGTCTGGCAGCTGTGCAGGGGCTCCCAGCCCCACAGCCACAGGATTCAAAGGACAAACCCCCACAGGGTGTTTCTCAGGTTGACACTCACAGGACAGTCCTGGCCCAGCAGTTGCCCAGCAGCTCCCACATTTCCAGTTGGCTTAGGATGAAATTTTGGACACTGGTCAGTGTTCTGCCTTTACACTCACATTGTCTCTGGGGTATAAATCCCAGCACAGGGTTTCTGTCACACCTTGTTCAGCTCCACT
Organism: Antrostomus carolinensis; assembly: GCF_000700745.2. Classification (NCBI taxonomy): domain Eukaryota; kingdom Metazoa; phylum Chordata; class Aves; order Caprimulgiformes; family Caprimulgidae; genus Antrostomus; species Antrostomus carolinensis. The sequence goes on from NW_010333707.1 coordinate 9,892, forward strand.
CGGCTGGAGCAAGGGCAGGGGGCTGAGTGTTCCCTGCCCCA
>NW_010333707.1:10021-10954 GCF_000700745.2 Antrostomus carolinensis
CTGCCCTTTGGCTCCTCACAGCTCATCCCACTTTCCCTCGGTCCCCATCACCTGCACTGAGCTTGTGTCTCTCGCAGGAGTGAGAACTTGGCCTGACTGCATCTGTGATTTGACTTTTCTTCCAGACAGCTCTGCTGCCTTCCTGCCACCCCCAAAATAAAACCCATCACTCCCCCCACCCCACTGCTCACACATCACTGCTCTACAGACGTGGGGGCTCCTGGGGGGGGAAGCTCTGGGGGAGTCACATCCCCTCTCAGGGCAGCCTCTGGGGGGAGGTCACTACGGTCAAAACACTGCCACCTCCTCCAGGGCCGGGTCTGCGCCGTCCCTCAGCCGCAGAAGGTGAATTCCTGAGTTGCCACTGGCGCAGAGCAGCGTGGAGCTGTCGCAGGCGGCCAGCGAGGCCAGCGCCCCCGATCCCTCGAGGCACAAGGTGGCCAGGCAGGCTGAGGAGAGGAGAGAGAAGTCACTCAGGACGCTTGGTTTACACCAACCTCCCACCTCCTGGCTCAGCCCAGGTGTGTCCATCCGCTCGCCTGAGGCAGGGGAGCTGCACCCCTCGGTGTCCATCCGCTCGCCTGAGGCAGGTGAGCTGCACCCCTCGCTGTCCCGGATCCCCACGTCCAAAGGCAGCAGGACATGTCCTCTGGCAGAGAGTCCCTCAACCCCTGGAAGTCTTGCAGGGATCTCTGCGTTGCCCAGTCAGGTGGTGGCTGAGCTAACAGGGATCCAGGCTGAGGTCAGGCTCTGCCCCTTCCCTGGAGAGGAAGCAGGGATGGATGGACAGACAGACCCCACTGGGCAGAGCTGCAGGGCTCACGTGGAGCCATTTCCTACGTGCCTGTTTCTCCCAGATTGCTTATGGTCCAGAAAAATTTTACCTCAGGGCTGTGCTACACTCAAGGTGCAGCTTTCACAAGCCTCCAAAAG
>NW_010333707.1:10976-13196 GCF_000700745.2 Antrostomus carolinensis
CACATCAGCCCTTCTCTTTGTGTCTGTTATTAAAAAAAAACCCTGAGGTGGTATTTGTGCAGAGACACCAACCCCACGCTGAGCTGCGAACAGCCGCGCTTGGTGGGGACACGCAGGACACTCGTGTAACACCCTTCCTAGAGCACCTGAATTAAGGCTGATGGCTGTGAAGGTCACTCAGTTGTGAAGGATCAAAACAAAGCTGCTGCCAACCCTGAGACCACACAGGCACCAGGGGGAAAGGAGAGTAAGTGAAACAAGGTGAGAGCTTTTCTGTGGGAGATCATCAGGTTTCTGCTTTCATCGAATCCCAGACTGGTTTGGGTTGGGAGGGACCTTAAAGCTCATCCAGTCCCAACCCCCCTGCCAGCAGCAGGGACACCTTCCACTAGACCAGGTTGCTCAAAGCCTCATCCAACCTGGCCTTCAACACTTCCAGGGAGGAGCAGCCACAGTTTCTCTGGCCAACCTGGGACACTGTCTCACCACCCTCACACCAAAGAATTTCTTCCTCACATCTCAGCTCCATCTCCCCTCTGCCACTTTCAAGCCATCACCCCTTGTTCTGTCACTCCCTGCCCTTGGCCAAAGTCCCTCCCCAGCCTTCCTGGAGCCCCTTCAGGTACTGGGAGGCCACTAGAAGGTCTTCCCAGAGAGGAGACCTCATGTTTCATCCTGTGTTAGGTGTGTGCACTGGTGCTTAGCCCCAGGGATTGTCTGATGCTGATGATTTCTACTGCACTCGGTGCTGGTCTGTGAACCTGAACAGCTTCCCGAGAGGTCTCTGCCGTCTGCGCTCGGCGTTAGGAACAAGCCCGCTGCTATGGCAGAGCCTGGCAGGTAAACAGCCTTTGTGCCCAGCTCAGGTGAGGACTCAGCCCTCACCAAGCACTCCAGTGAGCAGGGTTAACCCCGAAACGCCCGCGATTCCCCTTCTCCACCCTGCCCTGCTGCTGGATTAGAGTAAAATCCAGAGGGTTTAGGCTTCATCGTGCCCATCACCACCAGGAGACGGAAAGGAAGGAAGCAGTTTTGTTACCCAGGGTGAGGCACCCAGTGGGCAGGACCCTCCCCTACCTCCAGTGTCTCGGTCCCAGACCTTCACTGTGCTGTCACACGAGGACGTGGCAACGCTGGGGGCGAGAGCTGGGCCCCGGGGAAGGAAAACACACGAGGTCGTGGTCTGGAAATGCCCTTTGTACTCGCGCACTCGGCTCCTCGTCTGCCGCAGGTCCCACAGCTGCAAGGCAACAGGCCCTGTTTAGAGCTCGGGCTCTGCTACTGTCACTTGCCCACCTGGAGCTGTTGTACAAAGAGGGGAAGATGGTTTTGGATAAAAAGCTCCTCGCCAGTTCTCAGAGGACCATGTCTACTGCCTTTGCCTCATGCTCACAGTCCTGGAGAACTTCAAACCCTGAAGGATTTTCACCATCAGTGACTTATTTGAGCAGGTGCCCACACCCATTAGAGCTGATGGGCTGAGACTGTGGGGGCAGAGAACCATGTCTCCAGCCTGCTCCTGTCCTCAGCTCTGCTCTCCCTGAGGTGAGATGGTCTCATCCTCTTGATGCTCACACACAGGACTGAGAACCTGTGGGGCTGAACCCTTGGTTTGGAAACACCTCGAGCGTGGAGTCCCTTACAGGCTTTCTGCAAGAACCTCCTGCTCCTTGATGTCATCACTGACACAAAATCCCAGTGCTTTCAGAAGGAAGAATATCTGCTCAGATACTCTCCCAGCAGAAGACCTTAACCAAAGGGACAGGCAGGAAGACACTAAGCTCTGACCCTGGATGGTGACACCAGCATAAAGCCAGCGCGGTGGGAGCAAGCAGATCCTTGGAGCACTGATCTCCTGCTCTCCACTGTATGCCATGGACATTGGAGAGAAAAAAAACCCAACAAAACCCCCCAAAAACCCAGAAGAAGCAGGATTTGCTGCCCAGGAAACTCACGGTCACCTCGGCGCCCTCCCCAGCGGAGCCGCTGCTGCTGCTGAGGCAGTGCCGCCCGTCCTGGCTCACGTCACAGCACGTCTGAATGTGCCCCTTGGCCGGGAACGTGTGTGCCACCTGCAGCTCCCGGCTGTCCCAGACCCTGCAAGCAACAAAAGTAGGGGAAGGGAAACTCCCAACACATCACTGCCGGGATCGGTTTCCCTCGGTACCCTCATGCTTTGCCTTTGCTGCCATCCCTGGTGGGACAGTCACAGAATCACAG
>NW_010333708.1:0-3033 GCF_000700745.2 Antrostomus carolinensis
AATAATAATAATAAAATAGATCACTGGGACAAATTTAAAAGCGTTTTAACTTAATTTTTTCTTTTTTTACACACGAAAATGTCCTTTCTTGTAATTAACAGAAAAGAAAAAGAAAACAGCTTAGACAAACTGGTATTTTTTGACAGAAACTGAACAGTTCCTGGCCTTTCATGCCACCTATTTCTAGCTAGTCTATGGTTTTGGCTTCTACTTCTAATACACAAGAAACAAACCAAATTCTGTGCACAGAATATGCTTATAGCACAGAATAGGGTCATAAGCAGGTGAAATATTGCTTGTTTTTCTTTGATGAAATACTGCTACATCCCAGAAGGACATACTGAGACTGTAAAGTTAACAGAATTTGTCTCATAATTATTCAAACTTTCTCTTTCATACCAAAGGTTTTAATTCAGGATTGTTTTTAAGAACATACCCGATTAATTCTGATCATCTTGGTTATTAGGCTGATATAAGGTTTTTTGGGGTAAGAGCTGTTGATCATGTCACATAATAAAACTGCCACAAGTGCATCCTTGTGCTTAGACCTCATAAAAAAATATAACACCATACAGGAAAACATGGTAATTACTTACGAATCCACATGATTTTCAAAGGAAAGGAGGATTGGAAATGGCGATGTCTTAAATGCACATTCAGCAATAGCTTCTATTACTTCCTAAAGAATCAAAATACATCCAGTTACAAATTTATGTCTCTAAAGAAACAGCATTTTGGTCTTTGAAGACAGAAAAGATGTAAAGAGGTCTGAAATCATACCCAAACTGCCTGAAGTCAGCCCTTCTGTTCTAAACATCCCAGAAAGCTCTGGATGTGCTTTTGCAGCAACCAAATTTTTCAACCCGAACTGTAATCAAATCTCCAAAATGTCTGATGAGCTTCAAGCACCACATTTCTCAAGGAATGACTAATGTCTGACTAAATCAATAGTTTAAATGTAAAACTTGGTCTTTGTGTGGAATTGTTCCATGCCTGCAGCTATGACTTTCATGAACTATTTTGCATAATAATAAACGTGCTCTGACAAATGCGTATCTTCTAAACATAACCAGCACAAGCACATATCCATAAAAGCCTTAGTTACTCTGACTCACAAGTTTTAGTTCCCTCTTTTTTGATGAGAGGAATCCCTTTAAGGCAAAAAAAAGGGGGGGGGAAGGGAGGGGGGAAGAAAAAACATTAGTTAAAACAGTTGGCTGTGTGGTAAACATCAGAGCACTCAGAAACTGAAACTTCTGTAGAAGTTTCCTTTCAGCTCTGATGGAAAATGGCAACTGTAAATCTAGTAGAGGAATAATTTGATAATAAATTTAGTGGGGTGCACAATATACTAATGCATTCACTGTTATAAATTAATTATTGAATATTTCCCTATTGGAACACAAATCTTTTTTTCAAAAGAGCTTACGAAACACTGAAGACTTGCCATATGCAATGCTGTCAAACTCTGAAGTTTATAAGAACTAGTAAGCCTGTTCCCTCCCAAATCACAAGGATAACTAAAGCCTAAAAGATTTATTTATTTTAAACAAGCCTCCTCTGGGGATTACTTTTATTCCTTTTTCTGTACTGTGAAAGGTTCAATTGAGAAGTGTAACAGTAACAAATCCACTTCCTAAAATGAAAGCTGAGCCTCTGGTACCAGTCTTCTGAAGTTGGGTTGCAGAATCGAGGGCTGGAAGAAAATCACAAGCCATCTCAAGATTTGCTGGTATGAGCTAGGATACAAACAAAATCTACAGTCTTCATGTAAGTAGAAGAAAACACAGCTCATGCAAAAATTGTAGTATCTCTTCTAAGATGAGAATCTATCTCTCTCAGCACACCCAGGTAGTGAATAACTATATTGAATAAACTGCAATCACCAATATTTAAATGCTTCACATATCACTAACCAGTCATGTGCTTCAACTTAAGACCACTTCTAGCCTTTAAAAAAGCAGAAAGGCAAAGCATTTATTAGAAAAATAGTAAATGGTGCAGAAGACTGGATGAAGATAAGCAGGAAGCTGAAGTTTCACAGCAACAGGTCTTCCATGGGGGAATCCATGATGGAATGATTCCCATTACACACTTTCTTTCCAGTTCCAGTAAATCACTAAGTGCTGGTACCACCTCAACGCTGTTCAGAACTGGTGGCATTCTCAAAAGCATCTAAGGCAATTTTACAAGGGAACAGGAGTGCTGAGAATCGGGTTACAAATACTGAGCCCTCCCATCTTGATGCTTTCCACTCAGATCATTAGCATTGCCTTGGTCTCCACCATCTGCACCCATCCCTTGGTTATGAAGCAACATCCAGGGCTTAAGAACACACTTGACACTGTGTATAAAGGGTACTGCAAAAACCAGTCCTGAGGCCCTTCTTGCTCCTACACACTGCTTGAGCTGTGGAGTAAATCCATAAATTTATTTTCACCTGCCTTCTCAACTGCAAAAAAGGATGAAATCCAGCTTGCATGGGGAAGTTCACTTGAAAGAGGAAAATGAGGATTACACCGATGAAATCTGAGGATGAGAAGCTCATTGGTTCAGTGGAGAAACAGGTATGCTGGTGATTCAGTCTCGCATTGCATTCAGAGGTAAATGCAAATTCCCTATGGTCAAAGAGGAACAATATGATGACAAGTTCCATACTTGACTCCAGTGTATTGGGTCTGGCTGAGATGGAGTTAATTTTCCCCACAGCAGCCCTCATAGTGCTGTGTTTCACATTAGTAGTAGCTAGAAAGGTGTTGCTAACACACCGGTGTTTTAGTTACTGCTGAGCAGTGCTCGCACGGCACCAAGGCTGTCTCTCAGTTGGCTGGGGGTGGGGAAGGTCCTGGGAGGGGACACAGCCAGGACAGCTGATCCAAACTGACCAAAGGGATATCCCATACCATATGACATCTGCTCAGAAATAAAAGCAAAGAGAACAGAGGGGGAAGGGAAGCATTAGTTATTTACAACATTTGTCCTCCGGAGCAACTACTACGCCTACTGAAGCCCTGCTTCCCGGGAAGTGTCCAG
>NW_010333708.1:3114-17503 GCF_000700745.2 Antrostomus carolinensis
ACCCCAAAGTTTTAAGTTTCTTTTTTTTTTTTTTTTTTTTTTTTTTTTCCCCATCTTATTTTCTCCCCTCCTCATCCTGCTAAGGAGGGGGGTGATAGAGTGGCTTGGTGGGCACCTGGCGTTCAGCCAAGGTCAACCTACCACAGTCCCTTTTTGGCGCCCAATGTGGGGCACGAGACAACAGCAGTTTTGCACTAAGTGTGTTATAGCTGTAGTAGTTATTAAGTGGCAAGCTCTTGTGTGGGTCATGGGGTTTTTGCTGGTAGTACTGCTTACTTACTTATCTCTTTATTTTCCTAAACTTAGGAACTTGTTGATACTAGTAATAGCTATGTGCTTTGTGCTGGCATTCACTGCTTTACCGTGCTGGGTGAGGTATCTTGTGGAGGAGATGAGGGAATACATCTCCCTATCCCTACCAGGGATCAATGTGGATGGTTTAATTATGCAGGCCCACGAGGTCCTTGTTCACCTTAGTTGAGTTGTTTGATATTACTAAGTAATGCTGTTGGAATACCGTGTGTTTTGAGGAATCTGATCTCATCCTGGTGTAAGAGAAGACAACTTTTGTGTGAGGCAATACTGAAATGGGACTTTCTATATAGTTCACAATCTCTTAGGGAGGGATGGGATCCACCTGTCTAGAAGAGGCAGGGCAATCTTTGTCAGCAAGCTGGCTGACCCAGTACTACCATGGGACATCACTGAGAAGAGCCTGGCTCCATCCTCCTGACATTCACCCTTAACATATTTATAAACATTAATGAGGTCACCCCTCAGTCTCCTCTTCTCCAAGCTAAAGAGCCCCAGCTCCCTCAGCCTTTCCTCATCAGGGAGATGCTCCACTCCCTTAATCATCTTATGCAGGCTCCCAAGGTCCTTGTTCACCCTATGTGAGCTGTTTATTACTACTAAGTAATACTGTCTTAGTAACACTACTAAGTAATATGATGAGTTTTGTGGAATCTGGTCTTGTCCTTGTATAAGAGAAGGCAACCTTTGGGTGAGGAAATGCTAAAAAGTACCCTGAAGCGGCCAGTCTCTGGATGGCAGGGTGTGTGGAAGGATCTGAGCAGGTTCCTAGGACGGTTGTCACCTCCCATAACCTGGGATTTCACACCTGAAGAGGCATGCAACCCTGGCAAACTGATGCGCCACTTGATGGAAGGATGCCTGGCCTACCCCAGTGAAAACCAGCAGCTTCTAGCACTGTACTGGGGCCTGGCCCGTGCCAATCAAGCCACAGTTCAGTACTCTCAGAGGACTGTGGTTGAGGCAGGGACCTAGACCATATCCAAGGACACCATGATTGAGACAGGGATCCAGACAACAACAACTACAGTAATTGCCCCAGTAGTGAAACAGAAACAGTGGACAAGGAGAACCACCGGTCCATATCATCGATTAGCAAGGGTGGAGGAAGAAGAGGAAAGATTTGATCAAGAAGCCAGTCCTTTGACAAGGAACTTGGAGGAAGGAGTGAGAGAACTAAAACAAGAAGCAGAAACGACCCTGTCCCTGACCTCATCAGAGCTTCGACATGTGGAAAGATTACAGCCACCAGCCAGGTGAGCGGATTGCTGCCTGGCTGCTCCGATGCTGGGATAATGGGGCTGACAGTCAGCAGCTGGAAAAAACCCCCCTAAAATTCCCCCAAACCAAAAAAACTCCAGCAATATAAGGATGGGAAGTATATATTGCTTCTTTCTCTGCACTTCAGAAAGCCTCTCTGAGGCAGTGAAAACTGACAGACTGAAAAGAAGCATCATGTGCCCTGGTCACGTCAAAAGCGTGAGCTGATAAATGATTCAGCATTCAAGACCCAGCGATCACTCTGAATTGATTCTCAGACTTATGACACGTTACTTCATTATCATTTTGCTCTTCTTCAGCCAAGCAGCACACTTTTGATACTGAAAAGAAACCAGCAGTTGATACACTTTGACATTTTTCTGTGTGGAATAAAAATATTTGTCCTGAAGTGGCAGATTAAATATTTCTGAGTAGGTTTAAAATAAACTTCTGCTATCTCTCCTGCAAGCACAATGCCTAGGGATGAACATCTAAATAACCAGGGATAATCCTCATTCCTGTTAATGATCCTATTAAGAATGAGATTAACTTTGTTTTAAATTTCTGCTCTTGACCAAAGGAGTTGAGAGCTATCTTCCTTAAGTAATGGACTTGTAGCAATCAAACTCTACACAAATAAACATACTTGGCTTCATATAAACGTAAGTGGAAAGTTCATAACAATGTGCAAGAAGGTTGTTTTACGGTTTTCAGTGATTAAATCAGTGAAGAGTTAGAGAAAACAAATTGAAAAAAAGAAAGGAGTGTTCTAGTGAAAGTGAAATTTGGTGTCTTGTCTCTGTGGCACTATTGTTTGCTAAAGAAAGGCACTAGAAGACAAAAAGACGCCAACAACTCATGCTTCAAGTGTGGGAGATGTTTCAAAGCTGTAGCTAGTAGAGAAGCCACAGCTAATACCTGTAACATAACCAAATTGAGTGATGAATATTTTTCCATGTCTTCTTGCATGCAAGTAAGTCTAGACCTATTTCCATGGTGAGTTTATGTCTCAGATGAACAGGAATTACTTCTTCACACTTCAAAAAATTACATCCTGATGTATCATTATAAACTGTGCTGGCTACCAATCTTAATACCATAGGAAAACACCTTCATCCCACTCCTCTAACACCTCGGATCAAAAACATCTTTAAGAATAACAAGATGACAACTATTTAAGGTTATTGCTAAGGGTATAATATCTACTTTTTATTACAGAAAAAGGAAATGTAAGATGAAATTCAGAAATACAGATGATATGTTTAGGGTATGAATGGCACAAATATCCCATCACATTCTCCAAAGAAACTAATTTTTCTTTTTCATCCTCTAGTTCTTCAAATCTAATCCCAAGTATCAGGATAACAGTAACATTGCATACACCATTATTCTTTTTTTATATAGTTAATACACTGATAGCCCCCGTGGATGGGACCTGACCAGCTGGGCATGAGTAGTCTGTTCTGCATCCATCGGAATTTAAAGCCTTGCAAATTGTAGAGATTTACACAATAGCTGCTGTTCCCTACCACAGTTCCGCAATTTTGTCTCCCACTCCCATTTACCAGGCAGAGAAGAGAAAAAGAGTGTAATGACACACTGCTTATTGCTGTTCAAATCCTTGTGACCTTAATCTCAGCTCTCTTCCCTGCTGCATGCTATGGAGCTCTAACACAGTCCTTCCTCCCTGTTGTCCCAGCTCCAGACCCATCCACAGACCTGATTCCCACTGTGTAAAACCAGTTGTGGCGGCAATACCTGGTCTTTCAGCCCTGGTTGTGATCTATCCTCTATCTCCCACTTTGTGAGACTTGATGTAGGGACACACACAGGAGTATGGATCCGGGCACAGAGCCCAGTCCCCAGATGGCACAAACTATCACACCATATAATCCCTTTTCCTCTGATTGCCATGGAGGAAGGCAAGAACCAAGACTTCTTTCTGCGCAAAGTCCAAATAGAGCAACTCTTATTTTCCAATAATTCTGCATGTGCTCTGAAGTAATCTCTATCTTTTTGCCCTCACATATCTTTCCCTTCCACCTTTGCAGTAATATTCCAGCGGTGTATTTGTGATGCATTTTACACAAAGGAAACCACCCTAGGTAAAGCCACCTACACCAGCGTGCTGCATTGCTGTACCTTGAAGGATATTTCCGTTGTCATAGTGAATCCATGTGTAATGACTGGTTCTTCTTCAGCTGTCCGTCCTTTCCAGCAGTCCAGCTCCACACAGCGGCAGCCTGACAAAAGCACTTGCCGATACATCTCCACCGACGAGTTACCGGCCAGCTGTCCAGCTGCGACAACACAAGAACATGAAAAAAGAGAAGTCATTTTGGGCCTCAGGAATAAATACAAATAATCTAACAATTATTAGAGTTAACAATGTCTTTTACCTTTGGCTGAGAGTAGTAACAACTCAAAGGCACACAAAAAGCCTAAGAATGTAATGGAAATTACTTAGGCAGAGTCAATGTCATCATTTGGATTCTGCCTTCAGTTAAACTGCTGTGAGTGAAGAGAATTAACTGAACTGAAGCCAATTCAAAAACTTCTGAGAGACAGCATTGAATATATAAAATAAAATAAAATAAAATAAAATAAAATAAAATAAAATAAAATAACTTAGTTCTAAAGGCTTTGTTATCCTTTGACAAGCAATGTGAAATTCAGAGGTGACTCAGGACAACAAGATCACATTTTCTCATAACGTGCAATGCACTTTAATACAAGATAAAACAAACCTCCTGCACAGTCACTAATGGTACTAGCTCTCAAATCAATATTTAATACACTAATCACAGCACTGAGTTGGTCAGTTAAATTTTCTGATGTGATACTGCATGACACAAGGAGAAATTTAATTAAACTACCAGTTTCCAACATTGACATAATATAAATCTAAAAATAAACAAGGAAAACTCAGCTTTTCCGAAACTCAGGAAGTATTAAAGAATCCCATCAAAAAACCCCACCAAACCCCAATGAAGAAGTCTGGTTGCAAAGAAGTCCAATTGTATTCAGGGAAGGATATCCAGGTTAAGGTGTCTTCATTTGCTGCAACGGGTTTGATTCCAGTCATACGGATACAAATTTTTTGCAGCAGAGGTAAAGATAAGGGAAGAATGGCTTAGTGTTTGCTTTAGATGTGAAGAAAACGGATGTAGTTTCCTGCTTTTTAACAGGCTTCCAGAGAACACCTTCCTGGATTTCTTGAAGTGAATTCACTTGCTTTTCAAGGAGGCAGTGACTTCATTTATGCTAAAGATTCTTCGCTGATGAAAGTCATATAAATACTTATTCCAGACTGGTAAACAATATAATGCAGATTAATAATTTTATTGTCTTTGTTGTTCTGTGTTTAGGTTTTATGCTTGGAACTACATGTTTTGGTTTGCTTTACTAAATAGCATTGTCTGCTTTCTCCGTGTTTTTACCTTCCACTTAGAACTTGTAACAGAAAAACCCTTCGATTTGAAAATTCATGTTTATCATTTGTGTCCGATACATGAGCTGGAGTAATCATAAATATTCCACAAGTTATTAACATTACTCTTGTTGAAATTTGTAAGATTTCTCAGCTCCTGCTGGAACCAGTGGGAATATATGTTAATAACAGAAGAATTTGGCCAGTGCTGGAAGGTTCTGAAAATCCAAATGGAGTCAGCAAAGTGATAATGTGTATGGTTTTGTTTTTCTTTTTGTTTTTTTACTTAACTTTTTCTTGTGTTTCCCCTTTGATTATGGCAGGTTATCTTTACTCACACAAAAAACTTTTTGGTGCAATCTTAATGTCTGGGATAAGCAGTGGCTCTTTTTCTTTGCAGGATGCAAACAAGCACATGTATGGCTGAGGGTACCACAGCACACATTTCTGTGTACACTTCCCTAAGCATCTGCTTATGAAAACTTGGTTCTCATTACATGGATCCGCTGAATTCTGCTGCTCAAAAAAAATACATTCACCTAGAAAACTGTTTTCATGCTGTCTTTCCTTTCCCTCAAAGCATATTGAATTTTGATTAACAAATTATTTTATGATTAACAAGCTCTACTATACTTTCTGAGAGACTACTGGCCGTTATTATTGCTAAGTGTTTTGGATGACAAGCTGCTTAACCTTCAAAAGTGCTTAAGTAAATCATGACATGCATCACTTACCATGACACTTCTCTACACTACCTTATTAATAAGGATCAGACTTTTTGGAAGGATTCCTGCTAAGGATAAGAGGATATTCAACCTCCAAAATATTAAATCTTCAGAAAGAGTCCCAGTCAGAGTGCGAACTGCTAGCAAAATTTTTAATAGTCTCAACAGGCTATTTTTCTGAAATACAGAATATTAGGAATGTTCCCTCAAATGTTTTTTTGCATATATTATTTATAAATTTATGTCACGTGAGTCTCTGCATCTGTTCCAAACTATCCCCTTAATAGATGCATTCTAAAATGTGCTAACACAGACACTAAAGGGAATACTTCCAGTACGATGTTTTTAATATCCTGATTACAGATCAATTTTTTAATACTGGAAATTGAAAGTATTATGTATTCCCTTCTATAATACATGCAGCATCTACAGTAATACCACAATATTTGTATCCCATCACCTCTATTGGACGAGGAGAAACAGTTTTTGACAAAAACTCACTTTTCTAAAAAAATATAATCACCTAAATCATACCTGACAGGACACTAAGCAAAATGAGCCTGTGCTAATTGATATAAGCTGAGGATATGACCCGTTTCCCCATACAGGTCAGTCCCACACTTCTATAACTTTAAGCTGTTCATTTCTCAGCAAGTGCATCCTTGTTGGGTTCATTCACCACCGGTTTTCCAAGTGCAAGTTATTTGCAATACATGGACTTAAAATTCAGTTATGACTTTATGACATCTACCCTCTTAAAACTGGGGGATATTTGAAGTCACCTGACTCTTCAATACTTTAGAAACAGAAGTTGCATCTACTGCCTTGCCCACCCATGGCACCACCTTCTCCAGGCATGAAGAAGTGCCTCTGTACTTGCTTTGCCCTGCATGAGTTGTTAAACCTCCTCTCTTCAGGGAAGTCCTGGAAAAGCAATCAGTGCTCTGGATCACACTCTGAGGTTTGCAAAGTCAGACCCTCGCACTGCTGAGAGTCTGGCTCTTGATTCCAGCAGCAAGAGAAGGTGGTGGTTAAGTTTTTTGTAGACACAATACATTTATCTGAATTTGTTTTCCTTCCAAGCTATTTTGCCATGCACAGGACAAGCAAATAAGACTCCACACTGACATATTCTGCTACTGCTTACATGTAAGTCAAAATAAGGCTCTTCCCCGTGGCTGTTATTTCTAAAACCTTACACTGGATTGAAGCAGGACACGCAGTCAGGCTTGCTCCAGCCAGCAGCGGGAATACACGTGCTGTCAGTATTGATTCAGGCCCACCCAAGCAGAAGATGCAACGCTGGCATAGACCAGGAGGGTTGGGGCTGGCCAGCCTCTGCGTTTGCATTTTGGCCGTGCCAGGAGAGGTCCCATGCTGCAGTGAGGCAATGTGACAGACACTATCTGCACAGGGTGCGTGGGGTAACCCTTATCCGAGCTGTGGGACCCACTTGAGAAACACACACTGCACGACTCCCTGAGTCTCTTCAACTGCAGTGAGGGACTGGGACCCATAGTGACCTACTTACAGAGCCCTTCTTCCCCTGCTGCTGGCTCTCCCTATCTTTGTCTTACAGATTTCAGCTATTTGAAGATCTTCAAAGGCTGCTATTGGAGACAGAGAGGTTACGCAGTCCTCCACATACTTTTATCCTCCTTAAAGAAGGAGGTTTAGAAAATAAACGATCTCTTATTTCAATATGCTTCAACTGGTTGGCCTAAAGAGGTGAATAAGAGAAGTTACAGAGGATCTTGAAAACTCACTAAGCAGTAGTGATATTACTTAAAAGAAACAAAACACTTCCATGATCTTGACTTTTGTCCTTTTTGAGAATCCACTATCACAGCATTTTTTTTTTTTTAACTCTTTACGCTCACTTCTGCTGCTACTGGAGGCAAGCTTCCTCTAGAAATTTTGGTGTCAGTTGCTGATTTGTATTAATAATTAATTAATTTTGCCTTAAGGATACAATCAATATGATTTTTTCTCTCCCTTTTATAAGGTTTCCACTCACTTTTAAAAGTAGAAATTCCCTCACTCATGGCATAGCTTAAGAAAGAGGGAATTGGCATGGGTGAAGCTGGTAAGCGAGGACCCCTTAGGACCACAGAAAGATAAACTGGGTTTTCACAGTGCTAGTCTGAATAGTCAGCTGTCAAAATTACAGCAGTCATGTAAAAACATGACAGAGCAGGAGACCTAAGGAATTTTTACTCAGAGTCTACTCAGTTGAGCAGCCATCTTCTCAATAAAGCCAAATTGCCTCAGAGGAAGATGCAAGAGAGTCAGGCAGATGGGAATCACCATCTTATTGAAGCTATTTTTTTAATATAGCATTTTTTTTTGAGAGCAGGGTACCAAACTGGTATCTTAGAAACTTCCACCTAAGACCTTCCACACAGACCATCCTTCCACCTTATAAAGCAATAACAGCTTTCCCTCTGCTGATTTTTTTTTTTTAATGGCTATAGTCAATTCAATGATGTAACTGTGGAAGCAGCTTCCACAGTGGCACTAAGCAGGACACAGGGCCCAGACAGGGGTCTGTAGCTTCCTTCCTGTGAGGTAAAGTCATCATGTTCAAATTAACTTAATGTCTGAAAACTCAGCCCTTTTCCTCAGTGTTACACAAGGTTTTATGATGTTCTGAATGGGAATTATGAAAAACAATGACAGTTTGAAAGTAAAAAAAAATATCCCCATGAACTGCTGAGGGATGGAAAAGCTGCACAACCACCACTTCTCCCTTCTTTTTACCCGTTAGCCCTCATGCTAAGATCAACTGTGACCACAGTGCCACGAAGAACCTCATTTATCTGCCTTAAATTGCTGGACAGGATTAGTAGGGTCCACTGGCAGGACAGCTATGACTCCTTCTCAGCTCAGCTCCTCTCTGCTGCAGGAGCTCCCTGAGCTTTCCTACCCTCTAGTCCATTAGGAAGGACATGGTGGAGTTGGAAGAGAGCAGAGCCTTGGGTCTTGCCAGCCGATCACCTGAGCTTAATGCAGCAGCCAGCCAAAAACTGCTCTTGGTGGTATGACAAACTCATGATCAGAACAAGCATCATCCAGCTTTCCTTCCCTTCCATATTGTGCTTTCATCTTGGAAACTCTGCAGATACTGTTTTGGAAGCTTTGAAGGTGAAGAAGGTTTCAAGGAAGTGTTGAATGCAGATATAAGCAACAACAGCTAGGACAGAGAAATCACTGAGAACAGAAAAGCTGGAGGACAGTAGAGGAGAGGCCACAGCAGCAATAAAGAAGAGAACATGCCCCTCACGAGATTTTTTTCTAGAAAGAACTGAAAGTACTGGACTGTAAGCAGGGAAGCAGATGCTGAGGGTGAATGGGATAGTCCCACGTTGGCTACGTGTGCTAAACTCATAGCTCTGAAACCTACTGCTGCTATTACTTTTTCCTTTTAGCCAAAGACAAAACATGAGTTAAAGGCTTGTGATTTTCATATTTTGCATTTCACATATACAACAGCAAGTTGCATAGTCATCAAAGTGTGCAATGCTGATAATGATACGTAATCATTTGACTTTGGGTGCTGCTGAGAGAAATGAAAGTCACTCCCTACTGTGACAACAGGAGTAACCTGAGGTAAGACTGGTGAGAAACCAGAAAAAAGCAAGGCTGCACATTAAGGGTTCAAAGGAATAAATAAATAATTATGATACCAGTGAGAAAAAAGATGGGATTAAAAACAGTTTCCAAAAGATGACAACTCTTTCAACCTAGGTTCACTATAAATCACTTCTTTCTTCATGGATTTTTACCTTTGTTCTTAAAAATTACATTTTCCTAAGAAAAAGAAAGCAGTAACAGTTCTAAATAAATAATCAGGACTTGATGTACTGCCAAGGGTTTCTACCAAAGGCTAGGAAAATGATCAGGGTAATTAAAAATAAATTGAGAGTGTGCACATGTTTCTTTTTACGTTATAATGCTGTTGCTGTGTGCATGCTTCTGGGTTTAAAAAAAAAAACAAAGGGAGAGATAATTGGTAGGGCATTAAGCACAGTAACCATAAAGCATTGCTAGACCTAACAGTTTTCTTAGTGTCCTAATAATTATTACATGACTAGTTGCTACTTCACAGCTCCAATGAGGGCAGTGGTGCTACTGAAGCTGCCCTTCCAAAGTCGTGAGCACCTGAGCAGACCCTTTGAAACCTTCTTGGGAAAAAGGGTAGTCTGCCACCGTTTATTTTATTAATTTTACTAAGTCCTTGTTGGAAGAAAGCGAATGGCAATATGATTGCTGGATCTGGTTTAGCCTCAAAGCAAAATCTAAGGCTGTTGGTTTTTGTAGTACGGAGATAAAAATCAAATCATTAATCCCACTGTCAGCCAGCTGCCACGCATTTACTGAACATAATAAACCCATAAAAAGGGAATGTCATGTGTTTTGGGCGTGTAAATGTGAAAATGCACACTCTGAAATGGAATTTGAAAGAGGTTCCAACTTATTTTGCACTATCCCCTGAGTTTACTCTGATTTACACCCCCTAATATACTAAGCCAGGAATATTATGTTAAATTAAGACTGATGATCATACTTCCAAATGTAGGTTCTGTAATTATTTGGAAATGCAGGCAAAGAAAGCTGTCAATGCAATCTGAGATGATCTGCAGACTTTCACATACAAGTCAAAGCAAATTTGTAAAGTTAAGATAAATAACTTTCAATAATTTGAAAGATATATAATAATCTTGATAATTTCAAGATAAACTTTCTTTCTCCTAAAATAATTAAATATGTTATGTCACACGTGGTGCAATTAAAAGATTTAGAATAGATTGGACTAATAATGAATTCCCATCCTTGATTCTTTGTTCTTTGGCTTCTGTGCTTCTAGACCTTCAGAACACAACTCTGCTCTGATCAGCCCTGATAAAAATCTGTGGATTGGCACTGGTTATAAATTCATGCTGGTAGAGGGGAGAGCAGTTATTTTATCTCTTCAGACCAACTTTAAACTGCACTGTCTGTCCTCCCTGTGGGCCTATGCTTCCCACATTTGTACAACAGCTTTACTGTTTTCTTCCAGAAGATCTGTATAAAGCTGTAGCATTTGGCTTAAGTGGGTCCTAATCCTCACTGACAGAACAAAGTCCATACTGGAGGTAAGAGGCCTGCAAAATATCATAATTAAAAATTGCTTTTGCTTTGGATATGTCTGCACTCTTCCAAAGAGCATAAATTTCTGCATATTGGAATTATAACTTAAAAGTGGTCACAACGATTTTCATTTCTTTCAATTCAGAGAAACAAACTAGCTGTCAAGCCAAATACTTATATGACAAGTTTCAGCACAAAACACATTTTACAGCCAAGATATAAACCTCTGAAAAATGGTGTCTAATGGAAACAATGACAGTTTATTCGCTTTATGAAAGCACTTGAAGGTGCTGTAGAAAGTGCTATAACAAACACAAAACAGATGAAAGTAACTCCCACATGGTTTGTTTAAACTGGGCATCACCACTGCATGGTTTTGTTTATGTTTCAACATACTGGCATTCTGAAGAACTTGGTCAGTTAAGGCAAGTCTGTTAATAACATTAAAAAGCCTACATTATCCATGAGCCACATTTTTAGCACACACTGTAGCATTACTTCTTTTTTTTTTAACATAGCACTAAGACATTATTGAACATTACAAGACAAAGAAAACATCCAGTCAAACAGAAATGAACTCCCTGTGCACATCTACTTGTCAAAAACATTTGTTCCTACATAAACTAAATTAAAATAGTAACTTCACAATTATTTTCTCACAAGTTAACAGCATCTTAGACTAGATAACGAGTGCCAAGAGTTGGGTTCCCCAGCTGTCTTAGTTCTTTCGGAATCTTAAAGCATTGTTGACTTTGCTGTGCAAACAAGACAGTTCAGACTCATTAACTCTAATTCCAATTAACAGGAGCTTCTGGGTGCTCAGCTTTTTTAAAAACATGATAGCACTTAAAAATTTCAGGTCAGAGATTAGATATAGTCAAAGACCAGATTTCCATTCCTTGCAGATATGAATGGACTGTCAGAAAGCTATATGCCATGTTGGGACTTCTCTTAATCTCTGAGTCAAAGCAAATTTCATGGAGCTCAACAAGCCATCAGATTTAATGTTTAGGGGTAAATTTATTAGCTACAGAGATGTTTCCCATATTCTGCTTCATATACTTGTTTGCCTATCCATGCTTGTCGTAAAAAGTACACTGTTCCCTCTCCTCCCCAAATAAGGACCTTAATCTGGAATCCTGTCTAAACTGAGGGAAACTTTCCAGGGACTTCACCAGGTTTCAGACCAGACTTTATCTGAACAATGCAACTGCTGCTCACCTGTTAATAAAAGTATATTTGATGTATGTGTGTAGCAGCCAGAACAACAATCAAGTGCTACTCTTGCATCCCTGAAGATTAAGCTCCATCATCATTTTCTGCTGATGTTTTTAGTATATTTTATTATATGAATTAATTTTTGTAAGGTAAGAAATCAGATCTCTCCAACACTATACCTGTGAGGTAGGTATTGTGTGAGGAATTGATGAAATAGTGTGACAGTGGTTGAGACATATCTTCATTTAAATCCAGTTTCTCAGGTGGAACAACGCCATTTTCTTCTCCACTCAGATATCGCATAAATCCATCCACTGATATCTGTCCTGAGAGAAACACAGACACAAGGAAAGCACCAATTAATTTCAAGTATAGATTTTGCTACATACAGATGTTATGTTCCATATACACTTACACAAAGGTGTGTGTGAAAGACCATATAATCATCAGGCTGGCCTTCACCTAGTTGTTCATATATTATTTTTTTTACTATTAAATCATTTTCAGTCATATAAATTGCCATTAATACACATCCCTTTACCTGTTCCAAAGAGAAAAAAATTCATAATTTGTGTGCACCAATAATCAAAGGAACAGGGGAATAAGAGTTAGAGGGGGCTATAAGAACGGAGAAAATAAATCAAAGCCTTTCAAGGAAAGGGATCTTCTGAGGACAAAAGAAAGCGTGTTTTCCAGAGAAAACCAAGAAACCAGCAAGCAGAGGGCAACGCAAAGAAACAGGTAACTTTGACTTTCGAATATGATTCAGTGTACGTATATGAATGCAAACAAACTGCAAAGCAAATTAAAGCAAACTAAATGAATCACCTTTCAAGTGGCTCTGTAATTTTTATATTTGTCTTCCAATTCATATCTCACTGGAGTGCCAGCATAAATGATAATTTCATATGCTGCTGGCAAATTAGAAAGCTGAGTCCTATCCTCAGTTTAAATATCACCATTGATCTCAGAGTTGTGCTTGTTGCATCAGGATGAATTTCTCTGTCAAGTCTTCTGCATAAAGTTTATTTTAGAGTTAGTGTAAATTTGTACATTTAGACTAAAAAAATAAAAATCCATAGTCTGTATTTTAGGATTAATGCTTAAATGAACAAATTTGAGACTTTTTTTTCTTTGCCTGGTGTTTTTATTATTTTATCTAGATTTCATCTGTAGATATACTCAACCACTTAGCTTTAGTTAATTCAGTTACTGCCTGCAGTAAAAAAGCTCTTCTGTATCTCTGAAGAAACTTGAAAGCAGCTAAGTGCCTGGTGACTCCCAACAATGAGAATTTCTTAGCCCTTGTCCCCAACCCAAAATATTCTGCATAGTATCTCTTTTTAAAAACAACCTTAGTTGACTGACTATGCCATTGAAAAATGGAAGTTTCAGCTCTACTCCTACTCTCTCGTTTTAGGGTCAATTCCTTTTTATCCTATAACATATAAATTTACACATTTTTTTAATATATGAAAAAGTAATGGGCAACCCTGTACCATTTTTGTAAAGCTCATAACCACGTGATGCAAATATAGCACATAAAACATTTACTTATAATCTGTGCTTGGACCTTAGGATTTGGCTCTTGATCAGTGAAGAAAAGATGCAACAGTCTTAAGTTCAGATGTCTCATTTTCATAACAGACAAAGATGGTGGCACTAAATGAACCTATTCATATGATAATGAAATATAGTGACAATGCAGAGCAATGCAATTATCATTCATTCTTATGACAACAATTGTAAGATGGTTGGAAGGAAAAACATCAAGTCCATCCACTATTTTAAGACTGTAATCTGAGTGCAATCTTGTCAGGCTCCACAGATGCTTTGTTATAGAGTAATTAATCATCCATGTACTTTCTTTTTCACAAGAATAAAATCTTAGATGGAGAAAATCAGGAAAAAAAAAAACAACCACTGAAGTTTTTCATGAAACTAAAGATTTATGAACAACTAACTGATCAGCTGCATGAATCTACAAGAGAGACATTATGAATGTAAACACTCTCAAGCGTTATCATGGAGTTAGTCTGAGCTAAAATCCACTCTGCACCAACTTTACTGGGATATAGATATTGTCTATAGCGTACATCCACACCACACAAGCAACATCATACAGGAAAAATGGGTAAGATCTGAATGGGACAGCTGCTACATGGGGAACCAGCAAAGCCATGTCATGTTACAGTGATTTGCAATTTCTGATGTTTAAGAGAGCTCATCCAGAGTTATCTTGAGTATCTCCGTGTTGTTTTGAATGTGTTCCTTTCAACCAGACTAGGAGGTTTGAAGTTGCTCTTTCATTCCT
>NW_010333708.1:17522-18540 GCF_000700745.2 Antrostomus carolinensis
ATGCACACAACTGCTCAAAAAACCTGGGGTATCAAAAACAGAGGGTTCAGAAAAAAAGGTTTCTATTTTGTTATACAGGTACTCACGTTAATTCATGTAGATTAAAGCATCTCAAAGTGATCTCTCTGTTTAATACTCAGGGTACACCTGAAAAATAGGGTACCTGCAGTCCTTGTTTTACAGATGGAGACCTGAAGCTAAGGATAAATTAAGTGACTGGGAAATATCCCATGGAAAACCTGAGGGTTAAGCTGAGAGTTGAACTGTACAATCTCTTGAAGCCTGTTTGGTTGAACTTGAACACCTTTGGGATAAAAGGAAGCAAGGTCGAGGTCTGCATCTCCTCCCTTCTCTATTTTGTGGTTCATTCTGCTTCTTTGCTCCCTTCCACACTGAAGTAAAACAAGGTCTACAGAGTGGTCCTTCTGTGTACTGCCGCTGGTACTAACATAAATCACAGAAAGTATTATTCACACGTATAATTACATAGTTTCTGAGTTACTCAGTTATCTGAGCTTATGGCTGTAGCATGCTATTTTCCCCATCGTAATTAAGCAGTCAGCATTTCAGAAAGTGAAGCAATTTGCAAGTTCAATTACAGCTGATATTGCACCAGTGAGATTTTTGACTGTGGAACAGAGATGGCAGATGTCAAAGGGACTTTGTATCCTGGATATTAAAGACTAGATTGTTTGTGACCAACATCAGCTATATTCTTAGGCCAACTGCAGCGAGGACGATCCTCGGTGGACAGTCATCCAAAATGAAATGGCCTCAGTTTATTTTGTTCTCTGTTTTCATAAGCCTATTACAAATTTACCACAGACACTGCCAAGAAAAAATAATGTGTGATCAGTTCTTTCCATTACAGCTGTCACCTTTTCTCTTCAGATATATATTAGGAAAATTTATTTATATTATAAGATCTACAAAGTTAGAGGGAAAAATATACACCAAGCAAAGACACAGGGATAAGACAGGTTCACATTTTTTCCTTTTTTTTTTTCTTTTTTTTTTT
>NW_010333709.1:0-48595 GCF_000700745.2 Antrostomus carolinensis
ACTTCATGAGGTTTGCACAGACACACCTCTCAAGCCTGTCAAGGTCCCTCTGTTCATCAAGTCTTGCTTTTAAAGTACTAATATTTTGAAAATATAACTGTTTTCAAGCTAAAAATGTTTGCACTACTTAAATATGTCCAAGAGTTTTGTGTTTTATTGGAGCAATTTAATTTACAAAGAATGCATTTCATTGTACTGTATATGGTGTTATATTTTACAGGTTGCTTTCTCTACTGATGGCATATATTTGTTTAGTTAGTGACGGGTAGAAGTTAGTATCGGCAAGTTTTATTACTGATATCCATAGCTGGTAATTATACACTTCTGTTCACATTGGCACAATATGCATTTGCACAGGAAAAATGTATACATGTAAACACAGTAATAGTTTTTCATATTTCCCTTCTGTCAAATAATAGTATTTTTGTTCTGCTGGGTATGTTAATGTGTAAAACATATGGAAGTCCCAAGTAGGTGTTTAAATTATGGGTGTGAACAAATGGCAGATAGACTTAAAAAAAGTCCCTTGCTTACACAGTTTTTGCTTTTGAAAGTGTTTTGTCCAAGTATGTTGAGATAGTGTAGCATCAGTTGGAGGTGTTCTGTATTTTTGCTGGAAGAGGAGAAAGAGTGATCAGAGATCTACTTGGGTAAAATGGATGGAAATTCTTATATATACACACACATACTTCATGCTTTTTGGCCATTTGTGAATAATGGATTAAAGACTCATGGTTGAGCTGGGGTACGGAGGGGCAGGGGTGTGTGATTAAACTTTGCTCTTCCCTACTTGCTACCTGTCCATCCAAATAACTATTGCTGTTTTGTAATGCCTTTTGTTGACACCAACTTTGAAATCATATGATAGAAGAGATAAGAATGATAAAGGAGGTATTGTTACTAAGGAAGTATAGCAGACCTAGTCCTCTTGCCAGTTTCATTTGACCTTGCCAGTGCAGTCTCTAGTCATAACTTGTAATTGATATCAACAATGATCTTAAGAACTATGTGAGAGGAAGTTCTCATTCCCACTAAGTTCAGAACAGGTCAAAAGCAGGCCAGCTTGGCTATTTTCTAGTAACTCCTAACGCCACATACCAATTGCTGAGTTAGTATAGGTGGTTGATCTTGGTGAAAGCCTTGAGGTGTAACAGTGCAAGAAGTTTTACTCAATATATAACCAACGAACGCTGTTTCTTGGAATGTTGATTGTAACATGAAAAAGAGAATAGCTAGCTCTAATCTTAAAAATCCTTCACTGAGTGAGTGTTCATGTCCAGGAGCTGATTAGGATTTCACAAATTGAAAAAAACCATGGAGCAATTAGAAAGAGAAAGATAAAAAATAATAAAAAGAGAAAATGAATGAAAAGTGGAAATGAATTCAGTAATTTTTTAAAGCAAAACCAGGAGTTACAGATTTGGAACAAAACAGTAGTTAGAGATCTGGAACTGGTTAATCACTGGTGTTTGGTTCAGACATGGGAATATAATGGTGATACCAGCACATATATACAAAGATGAAATCAAAGATTGGTTTTACACTTAGTTATAAACAGATTGGACTCATAAGCTTGAATATGTGGTAAAAATAGTGGATTTTAAAAGGGAGATTGAGCGGACCACTATAGGCAAGCCTGGCACTAGACACTCAAAAAACTGCAGTAGTGGTAAAACTGTGCCTGATATCCAGGTTTGCTATTTCTGGAACAACTTTTTTTTTTCTCAAAATTGTTAATGTAACTTGAAATTCTATAGGCAAATTTTAAAAGTCAGATTATCAATTTGTGAAAGATTTAATAAAGAGATTCATATGTGAGAAGGGTATACTTCATGAAGTTAATGGGGAGATTTCAGAATTGTTCCAAAATCACATGTGCTCTAAGAAGGAATTGGGCGCTCTGCCATGGCAAGCATGATATTGGACATGCAGCAGAGCACTTAGGCAGTCCAGCCAGAAAATTCTCTCCAAATGCTGTTTAGAGAGAGAATTTAAGGAATTTAATGGCATAAGATTTGCAAAAGAGCAGCCTGGGCTATGCAAGAATCATTAAACCTTCATTTGTACTTTGAAATGTTTAAAGAGCAAGAAGTATACAAGTGGATTAATTTTTTTTTTTAAATTAGCAATTGAAAAGACTTAAGTAAAAGAGTGATTATTGTTGCTGCCTAACTGCAGTAGTATTAGTGTGTTTATAAAAGCACATAATCAAAAATATACTCAGTAGAGAGTTAGTTACGAAACCAAGACAGGCAAACTGAAAATGGCAGATGGACACTGAATACAGGTACTGGGGATGTTGTTACTGGAAGGGTTCCTATTTATGACTTCAGTGAACTGCCTGAGTCCATAGCTTCTGTGCTCTGACTTCTCTGTGTTTCTGCTCATTTTGCTTAAGATTCTTGAAAAGTAAAAATTTTATCCAGAGATTTCATTTTAAAACTATAATTAGAAATATGTGCTTATGTGGACTTTGTAAAGGTCCAGGTAGCATACATATGCTTTTCTTAAAATTGTTTTCTGATAGTCATTTCTGTGCATAACCCAAATATGTACTTGAAGTTCATATTCTTAATTACATTTCACAGTTTTACACTGCACCTTTAAATGAATACATTTCCTTTTTATGCTCTCTTCTTTTTCCTTAGATAATTATGCAGTTTTGTAATCTGCATATGGCCTCTTTTTTTAATTGAATAATTTGCTTCAAACAGTGAGATGTTCAAATGTAGTAGCTAGTATGAAAGTCCATGTAATTATTGGTAACTAATTGTCTTATGATTGGTGCATTACCAGTCTGTTTTGAATGCTTTTAATGCAGATGTGTTTTGAAAGTGTTCCATTAATTTGTTTCTGTAGAATTGCACTAGGGGACCTCTGAAGATGCACAGAATTAACCCACACTGTTGCTTAGCTCAGTGTGAGAACATGTCCTTCTGCTTGTGCTGCTCTGTATTTTCTGCTCCTCTTAAAAGATAGCTGACAAGAACTGTTTAAAAATAGCAGGCCAAGGGCAGGTGACAAAATGTCACGCAAGCAGCACCTGGTCCAGTGACAGCCTGGAGGGAGGAAAAAACGAAACCCAGATGTCGCAGATACGATTCTATTTCTGAAGCTAGTCAAACAGCAGAATTTTCAGCTTCAGCAAAGGAAAAGACAAGGGCCCATCCAAGCATTATGCTTTCAAATTTTACTCTAGCTTTTTCATAGTAGTTCCATTTTTTTCTATTGCAAGTATTAGTTTACAAGTATAGATTATTATATACACCTTTTCTCTTTACAAGTAACATTTGTAACCTTGTGCTCATTAATATGCTGTTAAGGAAAAGGGAATTAATCACAACCTGGCAAGATTTCTGAAATATTTTAGCACAAGCTTACACTAATGGAAATAATAGCAGCTTTAGTGTGTCTGCAGTACCAGATTAATGTGGAAATGGTATAGGAGAATTACATCTGTAATTAGGAAATCTGAAGTAGTTAATGAAGATCTCCTTAAGAAGCTTTGCTAAAGGAGTTAGAAGGTAGAAATGAAATTTTTATTTACCTTCCTTCTGCCCCCACTTTTTTTCTGGAGGTGCTGTTTGCTTCATAGTCTTATTGTAGGGGTGCTTTTTTCCTAAAAGAATGAGAAAATTATAATGTGAAGAACATGTATTTGCTTTTCTTAAGCTGCTTGTGACTTAGTTTCAGAAGTGTCCTGAAACTTATTGTTGCATCTGTTTAGAAAGAATATTAATTACAACAAAGTATTAATTACAGTCTCTGTGACTGGAAATAGAAGGCTTTAACTTATTGATAGGAACTAGAAATGTTGGAGTAGATTGGCTTTAGTTCTGCTTTGTCAAAGCTTATTTGTTAAAACTTGGTTTTGCAGAAGTATGGAAGAGAATTTATATTACAGGAACTTAGTGGTTCTGTTGGTTCTTTAGTATAGCGAGTGGGTCTTGCGCTCCTCTATTTGAGTTCCAATGTAGTGAAGAAATGTAAACTGCCTTTTTCCTTAGCTCCCAATTTAGGCACAAGTCTAGAGATACCAGCAGTGTATGACATGGATTACAACACTTGTAAGTAACTTAAGTTACTTACATTACTTAATTGAAATAAATTGTTATGTGGCTATAACGATCCTTTTATATCTTTTTCCAAACAATGGCTAGTATCAATTACAGTTTACAAATTATTTCCAGGAGTTTAATTACAAAAACACCGTTACAAAGTTTCTTCACGGTAAGTTTTTAATAGTTCAGCTCAGTTAAATAGTATCTAAAACTAATCTGAACAGCAGTAGACTTGGCTCATCTCTTGCTTTGACTCCTTTGAAACAAGGTAACTGTGTGTGAATTTGTTCCCACTTCCAGTTCCTGAAGTTATCAGATCTTAAGCCAACCTTTCAATTGTTAAATCTCACCTGAGAAACTTGGTACTGTTTTGCATCTCTCTAGCTTCCTGCAAACTTACACCAGCAGAGTTCCTTTGAATTTCAAGGTGAACCTTCTGTATATGATGATCCCATATTATGTGTCAAGAATAAATATTTTCAAAGAATGTATGTACTCCATGAGAACAACGCTCCCTCCAACCCAATATCTTATCTCAAATAGTAAGTGATAGCAGATTCTTAGGGAAGAATACAAAACTGAGTAAGCACTCTGTGTCCAGTGATCTGTTAACTTGGGAGCTTCTGATGTCACTGGTCGTATGGAAAACAATGATTTATTTTTACCAGTCAAATGGAGTTTTTGTAATGCTATACTCGTTATTTGAAGCCTACTATAAATGGCATAATTGCAGCAAGGTTGAACTCTGAGACCTTATGTTGAAAGGGTAAATGTAATACTTTCCTAGTACAAAGGGATGTATTTAAAAAAAAATTCATTGTTTATTTTGTGATTTTCAGTATTTTAAGTACATAACACTAAAGGTACTATGGTGTTAAATACCTTAAATGTGTATTATTGGGAAGTTGTCTTCAGTAGATGGCTACCCAGACTGTTCATCCCCTTTAGCAACTTTTAATATTAATAACTTTAATTCAGTTTTGAAATAAAAACACTAAAAATAGCTTTTATTTACATTGCAGGGCGTATGGGAATAAACTTCCATCATCCGGGAACAGACAATATTATGGCTCTTAATAGTAAGTAGTTGATACCTAATGACTAATATGTCCTAATAATATTTTAACACATCATGCTGAATATTATTTCTTACATTTATTGTGTACATAGCTGTACAGTGAGACATAAATATGTGTAATAATAATATTTGCATAGAAGTTTATGTGTACTATCTTAAAATGATTTTCATAGATCAATAATCTCTGATTTTATTGGTAGAATTTGTGATTCTTTAGATTAGCTTTATATTAGCTTTCTGTGTTCCACTGGAAGCTTCATAATGCCTGTTATAGGTAATACTGCAAAACAGTCTCTGTTGTTCCCTCATTAGGTGTGTTAGACCTACAACATTAATTTCTGAAATCTCTCCAAATATATTTCTTCTTGTTGGGATGAGCTGTTACAAGTTCTGCATACAATTACATTGGCTGATGGAGTTTACATTGCTGGTTTCCCTAGAACATGATGTAGACGGGACTGGAGAGAATGTTTAGACATCTAAATGATGAGAAAAAAGTGTGGGGCTGAACTTCACAGGAAGATTATTGCTTTTGTTTGTGTTGGAAAAATAAAAATACATTTTTATGTATGTAAAAATACATAAAAATAAAAATCCAGTCGTGACCATATGCATTCAAAAAACCTGCCAAAATGTATCTGGAAACTCTAGAGATCCTCGTATTGTATAGTGGGGAGGTGGGGGGTGTTAGACACCACCAGCGTGATGTAGAACTGAGCTATGCAGATCAAATCATAGTTTTGATCCATCTAATCCTAAGAAACACTATTTTGAAATGTCTGTTTTTGCTTACAATCTTGTATTAGAGGTGTTAGGATTACTTTACTGATTTGTCTAAAATTATTTGCTTTTGCACTGTTGGTACAAGTAATACTGTGTATAATTAAAACCAACAGTTTTTTGTGTAGTACCAAACTGAATTTAAAAATAATTTATAAACGTGAAGAATTGATAATTTGTAATAGACAAAATGCAAGTGTTTTAACATTTGGCTTTAAATGCCAGCTTTTTGGAACCTAGAAGGCTTCACTTGTGCTCTCTTAGTTTTACACTATTAATGATGAGGTGATATTTCGCAGAGTTTCTGTTGTCATAGTTAGCATATATGCCCCATTTTCTTATGGGCACATGAAATTATGGGAAATCAAGTAATTAACTGGGAGAAATACTCAATTTAGTTAAAGATTTTATTAAAAAAGGAAGCTGTTCATGTGAGTGTGTGTGTGCAAATAAGCTCTGCACAGTAGAGTGCTCCTGTTTGACATGAGTTCTGATCTCAATGCATTTGTTCGAATGTGGGCATTTCAAAAAAGCTGATTGCAATAGTAATATAATTGTGAAGATGGGAGATTATGATTGAATT
Organism: Antrostomus carolinensis; assembly: GCF_000700745.2. NCBI lineage: Eukaryota > Metazoa > Chordata > Aves > Caprimulgiformes > Caprimulgidae > Antrostomus > Antrostomus carolinensis. The sequence continues at coordinate 6,503 of NW_010333709.1, forward strand.
TTGAGTTATTTGAAAAATTGAGAGTTACTATGGAATATACAGCAGTATTTCTTACAGAGTCTTACAGAGATATTTAAAAGGCAGGAATGAAAAATGATACAAAAAGCTATACCATATGCTGTACTGTATCAAATCAGGGTTGTTTCATTTTGGGACAACTCACTTTTATCTTAAGTAGATGAATATATTCTATTCTGATTTCTGTCATTGCTAGATATACTTGTTTAAAAAGTTACCTTTTTAACGGAGATAATATTTAAGAAAATACTTCTTCCTCCCTAATTACTTTAAAATTTTTACAGTGGGTATATAATCTGGTTGTTTATAAAAAAATAATGATCCTTTGCAGCTATAGTCCTCGTGTATGGCTAAAAGATTAGTATAACTAACCAAGGGACCTAATAAAAATATACTTATGCATTTCCAGTATTTAAAATATTATGGGTTTATTGAAATATTAACTGTTTTCAGACTTACATAAACCTGGAATCTTAAATATGCAATTTGTGCAAAATAGTAGTGATCATTCTTTTGAATGAAATTCAGTGCAAATCAGAAGTCTGGATAAGTTCCCATATATTTTCCCTCTCCTGTATCTCTTTTCCCTCCCATTCTTTACTAGGCAAGGCCACACCTTTTTTGGGCACTACTAAGAGCCCAGAAGCTAGAATTATTGTACTGTGAAACCTGTTGGTTTTTACTCTTAAATCTTTGAAGAGCTGAGAATAAAAGCAAATATTCAAGTGTATAAGCTTAAAAATTACTTTCTGTGATTTAAATCAGCTCTGGAGATTTATACTAAATGGGAAAATATACTAAGGAAAGTTAGTCCAAGAAGAAATATTCTTTTCTGTGCTAGAATGGTTGTGGTTTGGAGTTAAAAAAACCAAAAACAAAACCCAAACCCAACCAAAACTACAAAATAAGTAAAATAAAAAAATAGAATAAAAATTCCCAAAATATATTTAATCTCAGTAATTTTTGGAGCAATTTGGAGAACTTATGTAACTTCTTTAAATCATAATACTTGTAATATCTATATATAATTTCTGTGAAACCAAACCCTGCTGAATCTGTAAATCCAACCTTCACATTCTATTTTTATTCATTGCTACATAAGCATTTTTCTCTCTTACTGTGAAGACACAGTAATAATCTTTATTACTCAAAGCTCAATTTCTCACTAACATTGTACACAATCTTTTGAAGCTGGAAGGTAACACAGGCTCATGCCAACAGTAATGCAAAACTTTACTTCACATGTTGTAGGGAGAGAGGAAGTTCGTCTCTCTAGCTCTCGTCCTTCATGGCAACACTTTCAACAGTGCTTTAGCTGGTGTTCTTATTTATTGGTTACAACCTTGTGAAACTAGAGATTTGCCTGACTGACTGTCTTGAAGTACTGTCTGTAAATGTTGAAGGGGATGGTTTGGTTTGAGGGAAGGTGTTACTTGCTTAGTTGGCAGGGCTTAGCGCAGGGCGTACTGCCACCATTTTGTTCATCATTGTGCAAAGCTATAAATCATCATCATCATCTCAAAGCACTGAGTTCTGAAATAGTAAAATTAGTGAGATAGAAGAAATTACTTTAAAGTGCATAATTATTATTAATCTCTTAGTCATTAATGGCATTGTGCTTGTGTACATACACACACAGTTGCACACGTGTATAAGCAGGTTTATAATGTAGAGGTTCTTGAAGTTCTCTATCAGAATTAGGCTTCTATTGAGGAATGCAATATTCAAATTTTCAGAGAGATCTGAGCATAATCCTACAGAACGTTTAAACAAAAGGAAGATGCAAATATTTAATTTGAAACATTATGCAAAGGGAAAGAAAAAAAAAAGCTATAGCTTTTGTCTATACTAGTTCCACTTGAAATTTCTCTAATTGAGGTAGTGTTTTTAGTCAATAAGTGACATATGTTTGTTAACTTTTTAATAATGTCATTCATACTGAGCTAAATAGTGGAACAATTTTTATAAACATTGATCTACAGCACCTTATTAAATACAATTGATAGTGTAATTTCTAGTGGAAATGTGGCATAAATTGAATTATTGATTTTATGTATTTGAATTCGTGTATGAACTTAAAGAGAAACCATATATTGATGATACTTTTAGTAGATGTTTGCGATCTAATTAAAAGGTATGCTTACAATACTAAACAAAATCTGAAAATAAATTAATTTGCCAAAATTAACTCAAAGGTGTACTCTATCCCCTTCTCTTGATAGCATTCACTTCCATTCACAGCCATACATTTCTGTAGTAGTTGCTCTGTTTGGGGGACACAGGATGTTCTCTTGAGTTAATATATGCTCCTTTTTAATTAGCTATATAAATAGGACTAAATGAAAATGCTAAGTAGTGAGCTATCTTTAGTGCTTCTTGTGATGTCCAGAAAGTTAACAGTAAACTTCAGTGGGAGAGAAGTGTAGCAGGTGAAAAAGGGAGACAGGGAATAAAAAAGGGTGTGTGATTTTTCTAAGGAAGCACTGAACTGTATTGTTGAGATCTCAAACAAACTTCTGTAAAATAAGTTTAGACTAAAAGTAGTTAAACCAACAAATGAGGAAAAATGTCTTTGTGAAATGCTGGAATTTTGTTTTTCCTAAAGCTCCTCTGTACCCTGACTTTGCACTGCTGTTGGGCTTCACATGTTCCATCTGCTTCCAGTGTTCATTCTTGTCTCATATGAAAATTTGTCATCTGTGAGGCTTGGTACTGTTTGCTCTCCATCTGACTGCCTCTTCTTCTTTTTATTAGTGTCACTTAGTTCTGTTTGTTCTGAAAATTTGAAAAATACATTAAGACAGGGGTTTGGGGCACCTTTTTAGATGTTTGTGTAGAGATTTTTTTTATTATTTATTTTAAATACTATAGATAATAATTATGTGAGGAAGTCATCATGCCATGACAGAAAATGTAATGGCAGCAAAACAATTTCATTTTTTTTATTTTCCTGCTTCTATTGGTTTTTAAATTGCCTTGTCTCCTTAAGAGCTATTGTACTTGGCTCTTCCTGTATTCTGATGTATTACTTTCAAACACATATCGTGTTTAGATATAACCAAGTTGCTGAAATAGCATTTTATATTTAAATCTTTTGCCAACACTATTGGTATAGCTTGAACTGAACCACTCTGAATAGAAAGTTTAGTGAATTATTTTTGCCTTGCAAAATCTTTGATTGGCAATGTAATAGCTAATAAAAGCTTGATTTTTTTGTAGTGATAGTCTTGGAAAATATACAGCTAAATTTTGAGAGGCATCAGTCTCTTCTAATGGTTTGGTACTTCCCTTTAGGAATTTGCTGAGCTCTTTAGCCCAATTGCCAAGTTGGGTTACTAATGTGTTACTAGCTTATTAACATATAAGGAATAATATAAAGGAATAAAAGACACTGAGAGACCGAAGAAGGTTTGCAAAACTGGACCCGATTTAATTGTGAAGAGATCAGAGTTTATTTAACTGGAGGGAAAAATTAACGATGTAAAGTGTGACATAGCAAAGGCAGCAGGGTTCATAAGAGTCCCAGAGTGTGTGAACTGTCACTTTATACATAACCTTGTTAAGTTTTTCAGAACCAGCTGCACAAACAGTATTGATGCTGCCTTAGGCCTGTGGGGTGGGATAACCAATATCTCAAAGTCCCTTCAATACCTGTTTAATTAAAAAAATAAAAGGAGGGTGAGGAGGCAGGGGAGCAATAAAACATACTTTTCCTTCATTCTTCCTTTCAATTTTGTATATTAGCATCTGCACTTTCTCAGATCTGATTTGGCTGTTACTGAAGGCAGTACCTCTTATCAGTGACTACTAAAGCCTTTTCTGGCGAGGAAGATTTCTTAAATTTTCTTCCTTTTAATCCAACTTTGTAGCTTTTTACTGCCTTCTTATTTGTTGGGTTTTTTTCCCCACCACTTTTCCTGCCTTGTAACCTCACCAATTTGCTTTCCTTTCATTTGTGTGATCCTGTCTATTGTGGGTAAGTGCCATCTGTTTCAGTAGAATTTTAAGAACAAGATTTTCCAGGCTATTCCATGAGCATTATATGTATGATGCTAGAAGCAATGAGACTGCAGCCCAGAATTAGGTTTGGTAGATTGGAAGTAACATGAAGGAAATTCCTATCAGCCTGGCTGTTAGAAATGTGAGTTTTATCATTAAGCTGATTTTTAAACTAAACCAAAGAAATGAAAATAGGTAAGTCTTGCACAGATGCTTGGCTGCTCAATGTGCCTAAGGTAGGAAGACCTAAGCTGTTTAAACAATAGTTTTGAGTATCAAATGCAGCTCACATGTTTGATCAAGTGTTTGAGATTCATGTGTGGGCCTTAACTGCATACACCTTGCATGAAGACTGTATTTTTCTGATTATGGAATTCAGTTGTGTATGTGTGTCAGCATATCTTATCAAGGAGATTGTTGTAACGTCTGAATTGCTAGCATTGGAAACAAGTGAACCAGAATGGGCTACTGAAGCTAATACTGCCAAACTATCACAACACCCATCTGCACGTCCAGCCCATCTATTGATGGAAATTGAGAATCACCTTTTGAACCAATCTTAGATGGGAAATAATTAATCCCAAACCCAAATTGTTTGGACTGTATGTTTTCTTTCAAAGACTTCTTTAAAAAGACTGGAGGATAGAAGTCTTGTTCTTTGTGAACAGCTTTTCTAGCCATAGAAAAGGGGAAGAAAGAGCACTATTTTCTTAAACAAGCTGATCTTGTTGCATGTTGCACTGCTCATCATGAAACATAACCCCTGAAACCTCAAATGCTGAAACATGCTGAAGTAAAAATAATTGTAAGTGCTATCCTTGAAAAAGTGGGGTGAGTGTTTTGCAAATAACAGATCAATATATAGAAAACTTTCTTTGGAAGCAAATAGATTTCTGTGCACGTAAAGCTCAGTACATACTATGGCAAGGAACCCAAAAGTTAATACAGTGAAACAAGTTTAATTCTTTATTCTCCCAAATGTAATTCGTTCCCCCTCTCCCCCCCACAGTTTTATGCATATTTACTTTATCATGTCATATTCATTTATCAGCTTGCTTCTTATCTAGATAAAATCCAGAAATTGTTATTCCAGAAATAGTATTTTATATGCAGTAAATTCATCCCGGTTCAAGCATTGGCCTCATCTTTGTATGCAAACTGTTCATGTCAACCTTGACTCCTATTTTAGTTAGTAAAAATGTCGGATTTATTCTAAACTGTGTTTATGTGCATATAATTTTTTGAGGTTGATTGCTACAATTTAAGTTACTCAAACTGCTCCCACTCTAGCTACTGCCTTTCATATACCTCTAACTGTATGAAAATCCACTTTTTAGATAAAATGTTCCTTCCATAGCTCTTATTCAGTGATAATTTTCTTTTTCACGTTTTGACAGTTTGTTAGATAACCTTGACCATTCAGACAGAGTAGCATGGACTGACAGAATGATCAAACAGAAAACTTGAATTGCAACTATGATTTTTCCACATGGGTAATTTGAGGCAAGTTCGTGAATGATAGATACTTTTAAAATAATAAAAATATAAATAAACTTTATGTACGTTATAGCAAATGAAATTGCTATATTTGTATGTCACTATCTTATTTGGCATATAATATCTCATGGCCTAGGTGTTGTAGTTCGTCCAAATAAAGAAAATTTTTTAAGGGATGTGCCTAGCCAGTAAAGATTATTTTAATGGCCCAACATAATTTAATAACATAATAAATATTCTTACAGTGAGGAGCATCATGCAGTCTCCAGGCTCTAGCACAAATTAATCCTGTCCAATACCTCTGCTGAAATCTGTGAAGAGAATCTTTCACAGCTTGTCAGTTTTATGTTGCTGTTAGAATCTGATTTATAAGACAAGTCAACAAATTAATTTGGCAATATTATCGCCTGTATGAACATACTGGAAGTTCATCAGCTTGTCTAGAGACTTAAGTTACCAGATTTTTAATAAGTTTTGATGCATTTGAAAAGGTTCTCCAGGAAGTTCTCTCTTACAAGTTATTTAATTAAGCCATAATGAAGCTGCTGAAAGCTTTTGATCTGCTTGATGTAGGTGAACAATATTAAAGTTTCCATACCGAACATTTTCTTGATGGTAGTGATAGTAACATGTCGAATAAATATCAGCATGTGATTGATTGGCTTCATACATAAATATGTTTTAAGAAGATAATTGTGTTTCAGTCAGGCTTGTTAGTTGTTCTACTTTCTCCCTGTGCAGCTAGCTCTCTTCCCAGGGGAACTTTTCCCCACAGTTCCTAATCTATAAAAACTGAACCCTTAACTAGAGATTAAGCTGTTAAGAGTGGATACTCATTGTTTCACATGACTAACATCTCTTGTCTCTAGGAGATGAAGTAAGGTGGTTTTTGTTTTTGCAAGTGTTTAACTTCAAAGGCTTGGTTCACAGGGGTATTGAGCTATAAGTTGTTATTACGCCTTCTTGTGCTGATGTATTGTGTCAGCATTTAACTGAATCATGTCAGATGATACACATTTCTAGGTTGAGCTTTTGTGTAGTCATCACTGATACCTATTTCTCCCAAGAGCAACTGATTTTTATTTTTTGTGGTCTTATAACTGAAGCATATTGTGAACAGTGTGTACTACAAGCCTTACATGAGTGTAGTCAGCCCAGTTACAGGTGTGATTTGAGACAGAATAGTAAACCAGTGCAAGCTGTAAAGTGTGCATGATTTTTTGTGTTCTCGTGGCCTGATTATGAAATAATCCTATTTCATAGGAATAAATTAAACCAGTGACAACACATAACTTTGGGTTTTTAAACTTTTTGTCTTTGCAGCCTTGGGTAAAGCTAATGAGGCTGATAATGAACATTGGTTTCATTGCTCTACTATAATTTTCTCTATCCCCTTTGGAAGCTTTGTTTGTTTGTTTGTTTTTTTCTCCAGTTAGCTATGCTTTTTTCTCACATTTTCTCTGGATCTTTTAATTGTTCTTTCTTATGGTCTGTTTCTACTGTGACTGTACTAAGTTACCAAGAGATTAAAGAAGCTGAAACACTTCTGTTTGTGGAGAAGGCTGAAGGTGAATATGATAGAGTCTTAGAAAAATCATAGGGGAGTGCAAAACTGCTGTTCACGGTGTTCCACGGAGCTAAAAGTAATGGAGCAATTGGTGAAACTTCTGTAGATCCATGCAGAACCCACAAAAGGAAGTCCTTCTGTAGTTTAGTTTTGGAACTTGCTGCCACAGGAATTTGTGGAAGCAGATAGTACAGATAGGTTCAAAAAAGTATTAGACAAATTGTTAACAAAAAGCCTTTAAGCAGGTATTAGAAGTAGGTGAGAGTGTGCCTCCTAACATGTTTCATCCAATGACTAGGAATGCTGAGGTAATAAGAGAAACATATCACTGATAGTGGCCAGCCTAACATGCTTTTTCTAGAGACACTATTGAAGACTGAATACTTGTCTGGATGGTTCATTGGTTTTACCAGGTAGGGCATTGCATATGAGCTTTCATAGGTATTCTGGCTGAGTCATATGGTTCATGTCTATGTTTTAACATACACTAAGAATAAATTTATAAGAATATGTCTTAGTCAAAGTCCTTTCATTTCTGTAGGTTGTCACATGGTCTCATTTCTTTCAAATAAATTGCAGAACACCTGCCTTACTAATAATAATTCTCAGAAATAGTTTGTGCAATTCTGGTGTTTATTTACATAGTTTGCCTTTATCACACAAATTACACAATGTCCCTTTTTGTGTTGGAATCTTCTAACACAAACAACAGGCCAAAACCAAACTTATTCCCAGCCTAAGTAGTGCAATGAAGAATTAAGGTGGTTTACTTGTTGGTACACAATAAGCAATGTTCTGTTGCTTGATTGTGTTCTTGTTTTTCAGGATGTATAGGAACTGAGCAAGAGTAACTTTAAACAGCAAAGTGACTTCCCCCATCCATGTAACTTTGTTTCTCTTGCCAACATTGCACATTTGCAGATATTCTGGTTCTCTAGGTCACTCCTTCCTTCTGCATCCTTGAGGGCTCTCTTGTGTGGCTGTGTGCTTCTGTGTGTCATGCAGCTATGCTCATCTCATAAACCAAATCTCAAAGAGTTTTGTGGCTCTTCATAATTTTTTTGCAAGTGTGTTCTTATGCCACCAGCAGACCCTTTCTCTCTTGACTGCCAGATGGATGTTTGCAAAATGCAAGCCTTTAAAGTTCTTTTTCATCAGTTTCATATAGTTTTCTTTGAGATGCAGTTAAAATTTGAGCATTTTGGTTGAGTGTATTTTGATTTATTGCCACAATCGGTAATCTTAGCTGTAGGCTTTTGAGAATTCCAGTAGCATTATGACTATATTTACTTAATTGCATTGCAAGATTTGGGGTTTGGCGAATTAATTTAGCTTGTTTGTTTAAAGCTTAGAGTTCTGTTCTTCAACATACAGTTTCATGTTTGTAAAAATACACTCACCTTCTGGGATGAGGTGAGTTAATAGTTTCAGGAGGGTTATCAGGAGGTAGGAAAGAATGTATTGTTCCTTTCTATTTGAGTACATACAATTTGGGACGTAGTGGTTGCATAATTTTCTACCTGTCAGAGTTAAAGAAAGTTACAAAGGGATGGAGAAACACTAACACAGTGGTGATTGTTCTGGGAGTTGCACAACTGATCAGTGCTTGCTTGCAACAATTTCACATTTTACATGGGAAAATGCAGTCATCATTTCTTAAAGCAGCTATGTTTTCATTAATACTCTAATGTTCTATGGCGTACCTAGGAAAGAATCACTTTTGTGTTGAATTTTGAAACCTTTCAGAACATGGTTTTCTGTGCAAAACGACATTCATATTTGGCACTGAAATCAGTGTATGGGAGAGGCTTCATTGGTGGTCGGTACAATTTTGGGATCTCCTAGTTTCTTTTCTTCTGTCTTCTGTTGGAATTGCCTAATAGAGAAAGTAGCTTCAGATATATAACACTGGCAATTTCATTGTTTGTAATAGTGCAATAATTTTCTTATTGGCTCCCAAAGGTCTTCATTCAATAATAATTTCTAAATTGTTTATTTTCTAAAATATTTACTCAAACTGGAGGCCTTATGAAATTTACCTAATGAACCTTCTGTTAAATCTGTTGTGCTCTGAACTTTGAGTTATGAACAAGATGAGTATTTTTAATTGTCTCAAATGACACATTCTTATTTTGCATCCTGTGTAAACAACATAATAAAGTGTGTGTTGACATTCTTAAGTTGCCATGCTGAATAACTGTCAGCTTGTTGGGAAAAGTAACATTTTAATGTAAACACTGGGTAAAACTGAGTTCATTATCAATTTTTAGAGTGTGTATATGTATATGTATATATATAAAAAATAAACAGTGGTGAAACTTCACCTTTGAGTGTTTAAATATGATGCAATGTTTTTAAATCAGAAAAAGCTGACTAGGCTGACTGTCTTCCTGTTTAGAATGTGTTGCACTATTCTCCCCCAGAATTTACAGACAATTGTAAATATACCTTCAGTAAAATTTTTTATGGACATAATGATTCTGTGTGTGAGTGCATATATAAGAGAAAAGGAGTATTATGCAGTGCAGTATAATATAGAATTGTTATAATACATGAATGGCAATAGATTATTCTAAAATTTACAGAAGTTTGTGGTAGATTTCTGCCATCATGTACTGTTATCTTTGTTCAGAGCCTAAATGTTTTCATTAAACATATAAAGCTTTCTTAAAAAGAAACACAGAAGTCTCTTTCATCTCATGCTAAAGTACTGCTTCTTTATTTAATTTTTAGATTGGTAGCATTCTGTTTGAGAAACCTCTTTCAAATAAACTGCTCTCAAAAGCTGTTGATAGCTATACCTTGATACATGTGTATTTTTTGGTGTATAGGGATGCAGCAAGACAAGGACTTTCTACATGAGGTCTGACAGTGATTCTTTGCCATCATAATAAGTAATGAAATACGGTTTTGCAGTAACTAGAAAGGAGGAGGATTAATTTCATTCTTGCTTCAAAGCCAACTCTAGTATTAATTCTCCCTATTGCTGTGCAAGAAGCAGAGTCTCTTTCAGGGCTTACTGGCTACATCACAGTGGCTGAATAGCTGTTCACACAAACAGCTTGTACTGTATGTTAAACATAAACTGTGAAGCAGTTCCTCATAGTCCTTGAAATTTTTAAATTCCTCTAATGGAACAGTCATGTAGTTGCTCTTCTGTGGCCTCATTGATGGTAGGAGAAAAAGACATAGGTGTATGTGTCTGAGACCATGTTTCTTCAGGGCTTGAGGAAGAAAGTAACCTCTCTCTGGGTAGAAGAGAGGTTGCCAGTGCCTGTGCTGAACAAGATTCAGCCTTTGCTCTGGGTAGCCCCTCAGGCCACTCAGTGGTGGCAGTCAGCAGATGAGTAGTTCTCAACTAGCCACACTGATCTGTCATGTAATTGCTGGCCAAAGAAAAGTAGGTAGGGGAAGCTGAAGGGTATGGTGGGACACCTCAAGATGTGCATTTGAAGATGGAAATAGAAAAAATAGGAAGACTAGAAGAAGGTTTTATGGTAGGGGACACTTGGGATGTAGGAGGAGGGAGTGGGAACTAGGTGAAGTGGGCTAAGAGGGAGTGTAAGGAGAGATAAAGGAATCAAAGCTAAAACCTGGGCATATAGGGCAGAACCAGAAAGCATAGTGTTACTTTTGGAAATAAGAGATGGGGTTGGGAAGGAGGAGGAACACAAATAGTATTGCAATGAAGAGAGAAAGAAACAAAACAAGGCTCTATTACCTATTGCCTAAGCTCAGTTTCTGTTGAAAAATCTCTGCCTGATCCCTAGCCTTCCACATTTGATTACCTTGGAAGACCACAGATATGTTTTGTGACAGATTGAAGTCCCTGTGTAGAAGACACTGTTTTCCAGATTATTTTCTAGTATTCTAAAATTTCAGATCAAAAAATGCTGCCTTTTGCATTTCCTATTATATCACAAAATATGCTTCTGCAGTTGTACAATATTGTGGGTTTTGCCATTGATACATGCCTCCTTGAAATGCTGTATTAATTCTGGTAGCTATAAAGACGTTTTGTCAATCTGTTTTTATTTGTCTGAACATACTGGCTATTGAGTTCACATTGTTTTGGTAGGATTTTAGTATTTACAGATGGTTAATTATTTAAATTGAAACATAATTGGAAAATATGTTCTCCACAACTAATTAATAAAATGCAAAATGACTTCTTTTAATTAGGATTACTGTTGATTATGTTTATTGCCTCTTAAAACCATAATCCTAAATTATTATTTTATAGTACTGTAAGTCTAATATGCCTGATTTTTTAAATAACTTTTCTATGTAGAAAACTTGCACAGCAGGTATGTTCCTTTTTTTTTTTTTCTTATTTTTATTTTTTTCTCCCCTGGCTGTGTCATCTTCCAACTTTTTCTCGTCTTGGGTTGTTTGAATTTCATCTTGCACTTTTTGAATGTCTTTTCCTTCTTTATGGTGGGAGGGGAAAAAGAGAAGATGTAGCAGCTACATTTTCTTTGCTTTTGGAGCTAAATCTAATGACAGCTGTACCGACAATTTTCTTCTGTGTTTACATGCAGCCAGGAGCTATGGGCGGAGAAGAGGTAAAAGTATTTACTAAATGTTTTGTTTGCTGAATAGTGGGAGAAATATCTAGTTCTCTTACGTTGTTACCAATTTTAACGTTATTTGATTCATCAATTGCTTTGTATAAATCAATCTCATATTCTTTATTTGCAAAACATCTCCCTTTTAATAGCAGCTTAAAGCAATTATGATCTTGAGATGATAACTTCAAATGTGTTGCTATTACTAGTGAACTGGAGGATGACTGAATGTAGACTCTTTCGTAACACATATTTATGACTTCAAATGCGTAGTGTTCAAAAAAAAGATTGTTTTCAGGTTTGGGTTTTTTTTTGGTTTGGGTTGGGTTTTTTTTGTAGAACTACATTTAACTAGTGTGTTGAAAATTTCAAAAATACTTTTTTCTTAGATGCAACACCTTTCATTTAATATTACATTTGAGTATTACATTGGCTTGCCTTAGGTAGAACATTGTGAATACTAATACTAATAACTGTCCTCAACAGTGAATATTGATAATGATAATAGTAATAAAAGATTCAACATTTGAGCACATTTTAACTTTATTTCATCACAGGCAACCCTTAAAAAAATAAAAGCAGAGTGAAAACATTTTAGAAGTGTACAGTGCTGCATATATCTTTATTCAGAGAGATTAATGGATATAGACAATAGCTACCTCGCTGACTACCAAGCTACTTATGTAGCTTACATTTATGTACTTTGTTGTAGCTTACACAGACTGTTTTTATTGAGAAAATAACAGTGAAGATCGCAGCTTTCAACAATTAGAGTTGGGCAGTGCCATCTGCTTGGGGTACTTTGGCATTAAACTTCATTTTATCTTCTTTTTCATGTATGTTCTGTGACAGCTATGCATGTGACATTGCTTCCATTACAAAATGTAGACCTTGCATCACGTTTGTGAAGAAGCTTGGAAACAAACCTAGCCATAGAAGCAAGCTGATAGCATATAAGTAAATTGTAGTTTGCACACATGTATGGATTGAGGTAGTAGGCTGTACAGGTTGTACTAACACACTTTATAATATAGAATTTGATCTGATTTTGTTCAAAGCCAACTACTTTTAATGTTTATTTGATAGCTAAACCAAAAAGATTTACGTTTTCCCCACAAACTTACCTTCCTATTTTTCCCTGCTTCCAGAGAACAGGCTATTGTTAACAGATGTTGAAAGCTTCCTGACACTTTTTCATTGCGCTCATGGTACTGAACCAAACTGGAAAGTATGCAGAGTATATAATATTGTATACTCTCTGTGCATGTGAACACTGTTTAATTTCATTTTAAGATTGTGGCAAGTGTTTCCAGATTGATCAAATAGCACCAAAGTAGGGAAGGAGGGAGATGGCAATCAGTTGGACAGTATTAACTTCTTGCAACTCATATTTACTTGTAGAAGTGAAATACGGTAACGTGGCAGTAATTGTGACAAATACAGCGTAGGCTGTTTTATACAAATTGTAGTGATGACATAACAGGGCGTGTAGGTTTGGAAAGTGCTAGGCTTTCAGAATTTTTGTTACTCTACCAAAAAGCATGTTTCACTCCATAATAATTGTTTCCTATGTGAAATTCAAGCTTTTTGATTGTAACAAGTAGACTTGTGTGTGTGTGTGTGTGTGTGTGTGCGCGCGTGTATCTTGTCATTGATGTTGGGGATTTTGTGACTTGCCTTCTTCATACAATATTAACGTCTGTGATATTCATGCTTTTTCATTACCTTGAATTTTAGAGTGTTTTGAGCTTTCTTTACCTCAAGAAACATTAAATTCTACAATAGCCTGTTAAGAAATGTTGTGTTGTTTATCAACTATTCTCATATATCCCTCTCTATGATTGTTTTTACCATTTGCATTGTGGTAATATGCAGAGTACCCAGAGGTGAATCTGTGCAGGGACTCATTTCATGTTTATTATACTTGGATATTTTAATTAGTGTTTGATTCTGTCACTGTGACTAAGCATCTTTGGTGAGAAGAGGCTTTGTCAGAAATTTCTTGGAGGTTGCCATAACCTATCAGTTCTTTACTTGATCCTGCATTTTCTTTCTGTAAAGAGGCAAGCCTTTCATGCTTAGAGCTGCTGAGTCATGCTCTTTTAGGTACCTTGTTTTTAACTTTTACAACCAGTTTTTCAGGTACAGAAGTAAGCACAGCTATGGGAAATCAGCCCAAAAGCTCTTCTGCTACACTGACAACTCAGAGATGCCAGGGGAGGTGCACAGGAGTATAAAAATAGGGCATTTAGTGATGTTTTCCCATAATACTCTCCCAGAGATTTGCCTCTGGGAGTTTCTCGAGGTGTTATCTCAATATTTATTGCTTCAGAATGGGTTTTTCTCCTGTTCTTGCTTATTCCCTTTTCTGAACATACATAAACTTTTCAGCATCCTAAAAAGCCTATGGCAAGGGATTCCACAGTTTGATTTGCTTTCAGCCTTGCCACGTACTGATTGTGTTCAATGCACTTTCCCCTTACTGGAAGAGGTAGTGAACAGTCCTTCCCTACTCCCATGTCTGTATGCTTTCCATGATTTGAAATGTATACTTCATACATTTAACTCTATACTTGACTTAACTATAAAGTTTTAGATCATCTTTTGCATTTACTTACGATGAGTACAATGCTTGCAGACTGTCAAGCTTCTAGCATAAGAGGTGACATATTTCTTTTTAAGCTGCTGTGCTTTTTTATTTCCTTCAGAACTCAGCACTTACTCAGCCTTCTCTGTAGATACATATTTTAGTTCAACACCTTGTTCTAGTATCCATTAATTTTATATGTCAGCTTCCAATAATGGCTCATGTTTGTTATTTAGTTTTTACATGAAGGTAGGTTGGCAGGGTGGGAATTAAAAGATTATTTTTATAATAAATAAAATATAATATGAAAAGATTATTATTAGCTTCTTGATAATGTCAACCTTTCATGGATATTTTCAAATTTCCTACTTTTCTGTGGGTTTTCTGATTTGATATTTTTACACAATTTTAGCCTTCCTAATTATTATTTCTCTCATGCATGTGTTCTCTTTTATGCTGAAATGTGAATGTTTATGTATGTGCATGACCTGTTTGTCCAGTAACGGAATATTCATCAATAGTCTTTCCTGTTTTATGCTCTAAACCCACCATTTCTGACAACCAGTTATACTAGACTTTAAAGGGTAGCATCTCTAAATCCTTCTCTGATTGTGGCACTTACCCTGTTTTGTTTGGTGCTGCTTTAAAAGCACAGTAGGATCTTTGCTTCAGTAGATTTTTGTACCTGTGATCTCTGTCAAGGTTGTGCATTCAATATATTCCTTCTAATCCAGACTTTGCTAGTGCCTAGTATTCATAAAAAATCAGGCTAGTGTTCCGTGCCAGTCAGAATATCTTTCCTGGTTTTTCTTAGCTTGTTTTCCATATATAGGATTGCTGCTTCTTCTTGTAAGCTGTCCTTTACTACTGAAGACTCTACTACCAATATTTTCAGTCTGTATACTTTTCTGACTAGTGTCCCTCTGCATGTCTTGATTTTTCTCCTTGCCCCTGTTTTTATTTCCTGTGCTTCCCTGTGTTGTTAATACCAGTATGGTATTAATTCTTCCTTAGGTCTTGCTGGAAGTCAGTTTCATGTGATTCATTACTTTTGAATTTAATTATATGCCCTGCTATTTGTATTTGTAGTTAACTCCCCTGTAAACTGTTTGTGTCAATTAATTATAATTCCATCCCTGGAAGCAATCCTCCATGATATGAGGGGACAATTAGCCTTTTCAGAGTTGAGCTGGGGTTCCTATTTGTACATCTCTCTACATTGCAGGATTTATTTTTCAACTCATGTATAGGGAATTATTAAATTCTAAAGTTGGCATGTTCTACAGTGTTGCTTACATACAGACTTTGAATATTTCTTTAGTTTATCTTCTGAGTTAATAAATCTATTCTTAAGATAATGTGTGTATACTTTGGTAGTAATGGCAACAAGTTAATTGCATCAGATGATCACAAATAAATACTTTTCGTTAGCAAACGAAGTAGCAGCCATTGATGTTGCTTTTTGTTAGTTCGTTACTGAAAGGGTGTTTTAACGCTGAGTAATGGCTTGACAGGCTGTCCTAGCTAAAAATTTTTTTCTTCAAGTGCAAGATTTTTGTAGTTTATTTAATAAGATTTTAAAGGGTGTTTTTTTTCTTGTTAGCTAAGCTCCTTGCTTCACCTACCTGTTTAATATCCACAATACAAAGCTTTTCTATGTTTATTTTGCTGTTTGCCCCCCCTACTCAGACTGGGCCTCTGTTCACTCAAGGAGGAAGTGGTTAGGACCCTGTAAAGCACTCTGAAGGAGACTGTCCTGCTCTGCAGTGCAGTGGCTTGAGGGATCTGCTCTTTAAGATCATTCCTTCAAGATCGGTTATGGAAGATTTAAATCTCTAAGAATCAGTTTGAAATGTACATCTTACAAAGGTTCTTTCTATAACTATGATGCACAATTTCATCAGATAACTTGTTGGTTTTCATTGCCAGCTGTTTGCA
Source organism: Antrostomus carolinensis (assembly GCF_000700745.2). Taxonomy (NCBI): domain Eukaryota; kingdom Metazoa; phylum Chordata; class Aves; order Caprimulgiformes; family Caprimulgidae; genus Antrostomus; species Antrostomus carolinensis. The sequence goes on from NW_010333709.1 coordinate 22,677, forward strand.
AGGGTTTGTTTTAAAGCTAAATTTGGTTATGGTCTTGTAAGGATACTATAGTCTTGGAAAAATAGAAGCAGTACTAATGAACATCATTTGGATGGACCACTTAGCTGGGCCCTTTAATGCAACTTCTGTTAAAGCAAAACAGTAAAAGGAAAAATATAACCTTTTTTACAGAAATATTTAATTCTCCAGGAAATAGCGTTAACTATAGATACTACAAAATCTGTTACAGGTCGGTCATCACATTGAAGATGGCTTCCTAGACGACAGTCATGGTGATCAGTCTTTATCATCGGGTCTCAGCTCTCCAACACGCTGTCAGAATGGTGAAAGAGTGGAACGCTATTCTAGAAAGGTGTTTGTTGGAGGTCTTCCTCCTGACATTGATGAAGGTACTGTGAATAAGTTACATTGGTGAGATGTGGGAATTTTCTTTCACATAATTACTTTAGATTTTCATAAAAACAAATGTATTTTCCCAGGTATGTTGCTTGTAGTGCTTGTGGCGTTATTTAAAATGAACAAACACCACCACCCCCTGCAATGCCAGAGAATTTACCTGACATTCTTTTGTACTGTACATCAGAAGAGATGGAGACAGAAATGCCTGCATAGCAGGTCTTCTAATCTGCAATAGCAGTGTGTGTTTCCATGTGTGTGAAGTGGGAACATTTTTCTTGAAAAAGGGAACTTGGTGGGTACTGTCACTCCTCTGTAGTCTTTCTCAGTTTTTTTTAAAACATGTGGTTCACTTTAAGGACTTGTTAATACAGTCCTTACCAAAATAAATCAGGCTTTAATTAAACAGCTCTTATATCAGCATATATACAGTGTTCAGTTGACAAACAAATATGGTCACAAAATAATAACAAGCTTAGTAGGTTAGGTTTTTTCTCGGTCTCAATCAATATCTACTCTACTTGTGTGTACCCCTACACACCCTGGCTCCCAAACCAAAATAATGATGCTTTTTGGTGTGTTTTTCATATTATAGCTGGAATCTACCACTATCTAGCTTCAACTGGCATACATAGGGAATTTGAGGATGCTGTATAATTAAAAGTGAGGGATCTCCGAATCTGATCTACTAAATTGAAGCCTAAGCCATGTGCAGGTTTGATAAAGAAACACTATGAGTTGCCAGTCTGTGGTTTACAAACAGCTCAAATGCAGTTCCCGTGACACATGATGAGTTGCAGGACTGTTGATATAGGGACTGCTGGGAAGTCTGGATCCCTGTCTGTAAGAAGCAGCAGGTGAACAAGTACAACTGATGTGAACGTTGCTGGGTCACTCAAAATCAAAATATATGCCCGCCTCTCCTGCAAGGATAGGCCGTGTTACTACATGGCCACTCGGAACCTGTTACTCTTCCATGAGAGGTCTACTCCAGTAACACCTTTTTCCTTCAGCTCCTGAGTTATGTAATATGTGCTTTGTGGCTCTAGTCACTTGAAAAATGTGACATGCAGTTCATGGAGTCAGATAAACAGCACACATAACAATCAAAAAACAGCAATCAAAAAATTAGAAAACCACTGCCTTTGTGTTCAAAGTTTTCTTCTGATGGATTGTTGCTCTGTCTAGCATCACATTAGACACAATTTTAAACTAATTATTTCTTTAGAGTACATAAATGCACTGTGAAAAAATATTTTAAAAAACCAAAACCTTAAAATACTTTTTTCTGAAGCATTTGCATGTAGAGCAAAGTTGTCCTATAGGATAGTTTGGGACGTGTGTTCTACAGTGTTTCTAAATTGATGCTTAAAAAACTAAGAAATGACTTGGTAATTCAAGGCAGTTTTCCAGAGGGGACTGAGGAAGGTGAAATCCCCAAAGCCGCATGACCTGATGCAGCCTGCTTTCTAGGGCATGCTATAAGGAGTGGCCATGCTGACATGTAGCTCCTTCGTCAGTCCCATGTGGCTGCATCTGACCCTGCTTTGTGGTTATAATTAGAAATAGACTGCAGCTGAAGCATATTCACTTCTGATAGATCATGTTTGCATTTAATCCTGCTGCAAACTTGCATTACTGGAATATAAAATTACTTTTTTAAGCAGCTATGTATAGCACAGAGGTGAAGGAATATCTAGGCATCCTCTATGTACATTATTCCAGTTTGTACTGTTCTTAATAGGTGTAGAAAATACTGTTTTGTTTGTTTTAAGTAAAAATTTTTACCTTGCCACTGTCAGTCTTCAGATTCTCTCTAAGGTGCCTCATTTGTTTTTTGTAGATGAGATCACTGCCAGCTTTCGTAGGTTTGGACCTCTTGTGGTGGACTGGCCTCACAAAGCTGAAAGCAAGTCATATTTTCCACCTAAAGGTAATTAGTTTAAAATACATTTATGCAGGCTCTTCTGGTAAAAAGGAACTATGTCTGCAATGTGTCAGTCCTTCACAAAGAAAAGATTTGACTCTTTATGATGAATTTTCTCTCATTCAACAAGCATATTTTCAGCAGTTGTCATGACAGAAAAAACACAATTCAGTGACTGAAATGTGGTCCTGTGTGTTTATTTCTTCAGCAAGTCTGGAGTCCTTGAATCATGCCTTAATTTATGCTAGGCTTACTTTAGAAGGCAAGTTGCAGGAATTTCCTAGTGCTGATTCTGTTGCAGTTTGCATATTGTGGAAACTACAGGAGTATTAGCTGGAAGTCACTGGTGGATTGGATGCACAGTATTTTGTAGAGAAGCATGAGTCCGCTTTGTGTGTGTTCTGATCCTGCTCAGAACCACAGGGTCTACATCAAGGCTCACTGGGTGCTGAACCACAGCAATGAGCTCTGCTAGGAGAGGGCAGGCTGGTATCGTGCACCACGCTCACGGAGCTTTTAGGTTGGAGCTGATTTGGTTTGGGGTGGTTTAGAGAATGTGCAAGTGGGGCAATTTCGTATATGTCAGCAAAACACTGTGCAGACCTGTTTTGATTGAGAAAGAACAGTTTATGGGAAATTGTTTGAGAGAATTACTTGGGTAAATGAAATTGCTCTTATTGTATCCTAGTCTCACCTATGAACTTGTATTATATTACATACGTTATATACTCAGTCATGCATGCCTCTTGCATATAGTTTGGGAGTTCACTCGTCATCTGAAAGAGTAGCATGAAGTTACACACAGAATTTCTGCTCTACACGTTAAGATTTTATGTTCTCACTGACCCTGAAAGCTCTTAATTGCTCATTAAGGGTTGGGCTGTTCAGTCAGTGAACTAGCTAATACTACAATATCTTGATAGATATATTTTGACTGTAAAAACCACACAAATAAAAGCCAACTTAATTTATCTGGAAGCTTCAGTGCCGGAGGCAAGATAACTCTGTGACAAATGCTTGCCCTGTAAACAGTATTTGGGACACTTAAAACCAGAACAAAAACCCATACATGTTCCCTCTTTCCTGTTCTATACTCACAACTCAGCCTTGCTGTCAGTAGTTATTATGCAACATCTGTTCTTGAATTTAAAAACAAAGCAAAACAAACAAAAAAACCAAAACCAACAAGAAAACACCCTAAAGCTCAAACACCACCCATATATTCCTAAGGACAGTTGGTAAAATATATGGTTTTCCCTTTTTATTTTATTTTTAAAGGTCTTTAGGGTCTTTCGGGCTAGTGAATTCTGATTGTACTTTCAGTTATGAGTTAAAACAAAAATGTAGTAAAACCAGCTTCTCCTTGTCCCTAATATCTCCTAGTACTCTCCATCTTTTTTTTTCTTTTTTTTCTTTTTTTTTTTCCTTCTTACTAATTCAATAAGTAACTGTTCATGGTAGATCAATATGGGATTTCAAATTATGATTTTTTTCTATGTCTGACAGCGGACTAGTTATGCCTCGCCAAACTTGTAAAAATGTTTTTGAGTAAGATCTATTTTAGCAGAAGACAAGGGAATGCAGCCTCACTTCTATTTTTGTCATGATTCTAATATAGGAAACAGCTTTCAAAGCCCCTGCCAGTTGCCCTGAATGTCTGTCTGAAAGTACTAAACAACAGTCAATCCCAACTGTTCCAGATTTATTTATAACTGACTTAGTTATCAATCAGGGCTGCAGCATCATACGTCCTGCATTCCTGTCTCTGAGATTCACTTACAGTCATGTTAAGCTCGGTAGGTCAAATGTACTTGACTTACTATGATCCCTTGCAGGCAGCATCTGCATAGAAGACAGAATGTTATTACCAGGAGTCAAAGGGTAAAGTTTGAATGAATATTTTAAATTTTTTCACAGCTTTTTGGTCTATTTTACATTTATAAAGAGTCCCTCTTTTCCGAAGTTATTATGGAATCTTTGAGAGAAGTACCACAATAAAATGCCTCCACTGCTGTTTTTCATTAGCAATTCCTTTAGAACTAAAATTCTTATTTTTATTTTTTTTTACTTTTTTATTTTAAGCTGTTTTGATGTATTATCAGGCATCTCTTGAAAAAACACAGTGCAATGAAAAGGGATATTTGAAATTATGCTTGGTACAAAATTCAGTGACATGACTCATTCAGCTGTCAAATACTCATGAATTCAAATGTTTTCTCCGTTCTTTTTTCTAGATATCTGCTCTTCCATGTTGCATTGCTAGCCTGTAAATTCTCTGACATTTTGAATATGACTCTTTCAAATGGAAAATATGTAAAAAAAAAAAAAAAAAGACATGAAATAACAGAGGAGAGAATGAGTTGGGTTTTTTGTGCTAGCAATCTCAAAGGAAAATAAGAAAAGTGGATTGTTGGAATGCAGTGGGAATGATGCAGAGGCTAATCTTTGTTCACACATTAATAAAGCCTGACCTCCGAGGTTTCTCCTACCTAATTGAACGTGCCCCACTGGCAGTAAAATTGAACCCTGCTCTTTCTGAAAATATGCCATCACCTCCAGACAGACTTTAGTGTCCTTTTGATGGGGAGCCTTTTTCATCACTCCTTCATGTCTATAGGGTCAGAGCAGTGGGCAGTGTCTGGACTTACAACAAAGTTCAATATTTTTTTGTTTGTTTGCTTTGATAAGCATTCAGTGAGAGGTTTGAAGCAGACACTGTCACTGGTTGATGCCATGGGTCAGCATAGTCAGCTGAGTTTTACACTAGGACAGTTTTACATCATGGTTTTCTGTCTTCATAGTTACATCCGTGGGATAACATCCCTCACAGTCCTCAGTGTATTAATACAGACTTCCAGTATCTGCTTACTGGTATAATTTATTGAATTTGTGGAATGTTTACTATGTTGGTGCAATGTATGAATTCTGTATAATAGTCACACTATACTAGGAACAGTCTGTTGATATTCTTAGGGCTGAGAACAAAAGGCTGCAGGAACTATTAGCCATGGCTAATCTGATCAAGCAGGCAATCTGAAAGATTAAAATAAAATGTCGCTTACAGTCTAGTGACCTCCACCACCACCCCCACCTCCCCAAGGGCTTTTTCTGGTTAGTTTAGTGGGCAGGTCAGGCCATAGATGTGTAGGCAGTTCTAGGAAGCTTTATTAGCTAATTTATTAGTTGGTATGGGGTTGACTAGCTTAGGTGCAGTGGCATATAAACTGTTTTCAGAAATAGCTGGAGTCCGGAAACATTCCTGCAGTGTTGAGTTTGAACAAAGAAGGTTTTCCTGGATTTGGCAACCTGAGCAGGTGCACTTAGGCACATCACCTCAAGTTCAGTGCTGGACCTGATGGACATAAACTTGTTGTGTGTGAAATATCCTGAACTGCAATCTCCAGCATGGTGAGTTACACAAGGCTTATTTCAGTGCAGTGCCAACATTATGATTTTGGACCTTGGGGAATTGCAGATCAAGATGGATGTGTCTACACCGTATTCCTCAAGCACATCTATCCTATCTGTGTTATCCAGGTTTACCTGTTTTACCAGATATTCTAGATTTTTGTTACCCTTGCAGAGACTTGCCTGACATCACAGAATAAACTGAGCATCTATTTGGGAAAGCCGTCTGGCTTGGTCAATGGTTGAGTTTTGGTTATTACAGTAACAAAACCAAAATCATCTGATAGATCAAACAGCCCTTGCAGGATGTGTCAGTTGCCTGTGAGTTCAATATTTTAGGTTGCTCAGAGAAGAGGGACCGGTGGCACCCAGCTGTTTTGTCACTGAAAGTGTATACTATGCTCCTGGGCAAGAGAAGCTGCTAACAGCTGACAGTGTGTATAAGAAGTTGCTATTTCTAGTTCTGAGCATCTGTATTATTGCCTTAACATTTCTTTTTACCTCTCCGATGCACTGTAAAGCTTAGCACCAGGTTTTTATGTTGGTGTCATCCATGAGATGATTTTAATGCTTTGCTTCTGAATAAGGCAAATTCATTCCCACTGCCTGAAAAGTCTTTGGATTACTTCCTTTGGCATCTGTTTGGATATGTTAGTAACAGAACTGGCAAAATTATAAATGCCATGTGTTGGTCTTGGGTAAGCAGATGTCCAGTTTGTAATGTGTTTACTTGGCTTTCACCACAGAGTTTTGGGAATTAAATGTGGTTTGTGGCTAAGTATTTTTTGAGTACCTATGAGATGTGGAAAAATAATGAAATATGCGCTGAAGAATGTTATCAAATCTAGTAACACGTTACTGTGACACAGTCTGTTTAACTCTGTCAAAATCCAGATAATTCATATTTTATTTCAATATAAATTCATGGGTTTTTTACTTATTTGCTGGTTTGCTGAATTAAGTAATGCTTATGCTAACTACAGTCGGGATTTTTTCCCTTTTTTTTATTAAACAGATGGTGCCAACTGTTGCAAAAACATTCTTTTAGTTTTTTAACAGATTGCTAGCTTTGAAACAACTTTTTTAAGTCTTTACTGATTTTTCTTTGTGATAACTATGATTTTTCTAGCAATCAGTAAAAACTGCACAACATGTTTTAACATGGCAAAAATTATGCAAAAGTCTTCCTCTGTTGCTTTCCATTTAGGAGGACTGATGTTTGGATAAAGATGAGATACAGACTGAGAAAATTAAGCATGGAAGAGCTTGGAGATAGGATGGGTTTGGAACAGGAGGAATGCTTTGGCTTTACAGTTGATTTACATGTGTGGTGCAGCAGTTTGATCCTCTTCTGTTTTCCCTGTTCTTCAGTTAGCTGTTCTGTTATTTCTGTTATAAAAATAAGCACACTTGTCCCTGCTGCTCTACATGGGACACTAAGGATGAGTAAGATCTTGTGAAGAAGAAAATAGTGTTTGCAGAGTTGCACAAAGTAACATTGTGGAGTGATTCTCATGCTTTAATTTAAAACAACTGGGGGCACAGACTGTATGAGCCTTCCTGATGATCTCTAAGGTAACATTACGTAGGAACACTGTTGTTGGTAGCCTTCTGACTGATCTTGATTTCATGGATGAGGACCATTTGCATGGTTAATTCCATTACTACTGCAGTGGCAATGGTAGCTTCTGCCAGAGGAGCAAAAATGAGTGGTTGCAAGGAGAAAGTATAGAGTCATAATTCTAATTTCATCAGCCGTATTCACAAGGAAGTATCTGGTTTGTCCGAATACAGCAATCTGTTGTACTGAAACTGATTGCTTTGGCTTAAATGATCTAATACCAAACCACCAAAGTCCAGCATAGAATGCCTAGCCAATTTTTGTGTTTTAAAAACTGAAGTCAGAGATCATAATATTTGCTAGAATGGAAACTGGCATTCCTTATCCAGAAATACACTGTATGGCAAATAGTGATGCAAGATCTTTTTTAAACTTGGTTTGCGTGTGTTCCAACACACACGTGCAGCGTCAGTCTTTTACTCATTGACATCTGGGGCCATTTATGTAATTTGTAGTCCCTGTGTTTTCCCACAGCAGGGCAGCACAATCCCAAATCAATGCAATACACAAAATGTGTGGTAGCAAAATGCAGTACCTACTAATCAGCTCTTCTGTAGCTGTGTAACTTAAGGTTGGTTTTGTATGGAATTTTAGGTTTTCAATTACTTTTGTATATAATTTTCTTTTAGGTTTTTGATGACTTTTGTTTAAGCCTGACTTTTGTTTAAGCCTGACTAAAGCTCTTCACACTATTTCCTGTCTTGTCTTAAATGTTTGAGGATTCTTGGTGCTGTACTGGTAATGATGATTTTAAAATGTCTGTCTGTCTTTGAGACTGCTGTGCCAGTTGTCAAAGAGCATTCAAGGAGCTTGCTTCATGTAAGAAAATCTCTGTCCCTACAACTATGCCATTTGCAAGTTCTTTTTCTAGGAGTAAACAAGAATCTGATGAGACAAAATATAAAAATATTTTTGAGAACAAATCTGATTCTGAAGTAGCTTTGCAGAATTACTCTCTCCCAGCTTTCATGTTGCTTTCAACAAATGCTATTTTCTTTCAGAATTGCTAGGTAGCAAAATAATTTTTTTTAACTCTGAAGAAACCACAATTTTTAGTGAGTATTTGTTGACTCCTTCAGTTGGCAACTTCTGATGCCTAAGGAATGACCACGTCTCTTTAGAAGGGGATCAGTATCCATAGTCTCTACAGGATTTGGTAGTAAAGGTGTTTCTGTTGGTCTTATTAGTTGCAGTAACCAAATAAGTTAAGGCTATTTATTATTAGAAGAATATAGTGGTTGTAGCTTTATTACTGAAAACCTTATTTTCAGAGCCAGGACTGTGCAAGTTTAGAAAGGATGGGTGGTGTAGAGTTCAAGAATGAAATTTGGGTTTCTGGGTTCTAATACAAAGTCACAAAGCTGAATAAATCCAACCCCAGCAGCATCTGTCTTCCTCAGTTAGTTCCTATGAGGAAAAAAACTTATTTTTTAAAAAACCCCCAATTTTTCCCTTTCTGCCTACTTCCCTCTCTTCTTTATTCTCCTTATGTGGTGTCAGAAAGCTTTTTCCAATCAAGATGTGACAAATGTGATGTAATGCCCACAATTACTGGATTGGCTCCTTTTCAGCACTGTTTTTGAGGTGGAGGGGCAGATGTTGGGATGCAATTACTGATAGTGGCTCTCAATTATTATTCTGTAAGAAGTGATATTGCAACACCACATGTTTGATAACACTCTGTAAAACATTCTCCTAAGTGGAGTAGTCTCTTGTGAGATTTTATTTAATGGGACCAAAGCAAATTATTTTCTGCCTATAACACAAAAGAAGGCTGTTGTCCAAATTTAGATCTCCATCCTATCAATAAATTTATCCCTCATTTATGTTTGGTTTGGGAGGGGGGGTTTTGTGGGGTTTGGTTTTTTTTTTTTTTTTTTGGTCATATTCTCAAGAAATTGTGGTTGACTTTTAGGCTGGAGGACTCTTGTCTATGTGTAGAGTGGTTTGGGTTTTTTTTTTTTCTTCTTTCTTCCTCCAAAGACTTCAAAGTTCTTAAGATATCTTTGACAGGCTGGAGTACATCCTCAACAGATTCTTGGTTACCCACCGGTGTCCTGGCATTTTTTTGTAGTTCTTTTGTTCAGATAAATAACATTTTTGGGATCAACAGCCAAAGCACATTGGATAATATGATGTCTGTGTACTGTAAAACGTTTTATGTGTACAACAGACAAAGAAAGGACTAACTGTTCTGGTTTTTAAAGAGTAGGTATTTGGGACTAATGTGTTATATAGAAAATAAATTGAGTAACTCTTCATCACCTAGTTTCTTTTTATTGCTCAAGCAGCTTATTTAAGCAGGAAAAGATCTGTTGCCTCAAAAGTGAGAGTTCAAGGACTCTGACAGTCAGACTGACTTGTTATCCACATGAAAATGAAGATTTTAGTATTTCGTATCTGAAGATGAATACGAGTCTACAGCTTCTTATGGCTTCACTTCTGATTTGCTGGAGAAACAACTTGTTTTCATATTCTTCACTACTAACGTGCTTCCAGAGCTGCCAGAAAAAACTGTAAAGACGATCCTGTGTGATGTTTTCAATTTCAGCCTGGATGTGCATCTGTCAACCAGCTTCTTTCATATCTGAAGCTATTGGAAAATGTTTTATATAATCAGGGGGTTGACTGCAATTAACCATGTAACTTCATTTTACAGCTTTAGAACTTGCTGGAAGACTTTTATAGTCATAACCATTCGGAAGTTTTTGATAGAGGCAAAATACCTTTTTTACAACACGGAAGTCAATACGGAAGGTTGTTTTGCTGTATTCAAAACTGCATTAAATTCTGGACTGCTTCTGTTGGACTATGAGATTGTTGGAAGAAGACAGGATGTCTCATAACTCAGTAAGCAGTCTAATAGCCAGTAACATGAAAAGCCTTGAATTTCCTACAGAAAAAAATCAGGTTTCTAAAAGACATAATTGATTTCTTGGTAGCAATTAAAGGAGGTGTACTTTGGAAACCCGTCATGGTCTGTATATCGCTTTTCTATTATGTTGTATCTAATGCCTCTCAGTTTTGCTTTGAGTGGTGGGCTAGGTAGCATGTTACATCCATTGCTTCCAGTAAAGCCAAGTTCATACACATTGCATCTGCACCTTCTGATAGTTTTTTTTCATAAGCTTCCTGACTCTTTAGGGAAAATTAAAGGTCACATGTTGAAGTTGCATAATTTTCTCTTTCCAGAAGAAAATCTTTCCATAAGTCATCTAGATGCTTTTCTGTTGGCTATATGCCAAAGAGGCAGGCTGGTTTTTCTCTCTCACTGCCTGGAAGGGTTAAGATTGCAATGGGATTTCCTATACTTTACACAAACTATCTATTTTATTAGAGTACATTGAGTTAAGTCACAGTTGATATTTAAGGCTTGTCTCAAGGGGATTGCTGCTTCCAAAATCTAAAGAGCAGCTGGTTGGAGTCTGGTTCATGCATCTACTAATCACTACTCATTGTCACAAGCTTTCAGTCAAATACCCATTTCAGTAGGTTCTGTTTAAACAGCAATTCCAAGCATTCACTTTCTGGGTTAACTGTTGTAGTAAATTTGTTTGGGCAGATGCTGAAATAATTTACTCAGATTTACTAGACTTACCTGTGTATAATGCCCATACTTTTTTCTTCATTGTTGTGCAGCTGTTATCTGCAGTAAAATTTCTTGAAATTCTGATTTATTTGGACTAAATATACCTCAGACTTAAATGGAAAATAGACAAGTGTTGGTTAAATGATGCAGTAATATGAAGAATTGATGGGGCCAAAAAAAAAAAAAAAAAGACATTTCAGACAGGTTTACTGATGCTTCTTTTAGACAGAAACAGGAAATCTTAAAGATTGTCCTTATTAAAGAATGCATTATTTTATGAGTTTTTCAGGAGTATGTATGTCTTGGGTATTCAATATTCTGTAGTATATATAGGTATCTGACACCAACTTACATGCAAATTGTATGCTTTTTAATTTATTGGACAGTTAATTTTAATAAAGCTAGACTTTATCCAATCACAACTTTTAAATATTAATGTTCTTAAAGATGACCTCAAATAGAAAGGAGGAGCCCTATATCTTCTAATAATCAAAGATGAATCTTACAAAACATCAGCTATCCACATCAGGGACAGGGTTAAGTTCAAAATTTTAACTGTATTTAGCTCTTGCTTTGTGAGATAGAGATCTTGTTGAAGAAAGCTTTGTATTTAGTGAGACAGAAGCACATAGAGCTTGGTGACTGACTTAATGACATTTCCTAAATAAGAGCACTGAATCACGCACTTTTAGGGCTCTGCATCTCTTTGTAATTTTTGTGGATGATAAATATATTGGACTGTAATATATGGTATAGTAATTTAGCATGCATGTATATTATATGGCTTATATCAAACTGAGTCACTGAGTAGCTTACACATGGCAGACTCAGGAGGTAAAAATACAGTTTGGTATAGATTCCTAATGGATTTGTAGCTACTATTAAATGTCTGTATGGGGAAGAAAATACTTCTGATTGAGAAGTCTCTTATTGTTTATATTCTTAAATAGGGAATGGATATTTAGATAAAAAGAAGTATATTAAATAATTCCATGTAGCTAATGTTTATACAGAAATTTTGCAGAGGATAATGACTAAAAGACTCCTAAGCAGACTATAAAATATGTTCCTTCTTCACTATTGTCACTTCATAGTACACATATGAAAGAAAATGCTGCTAATTCTGATTTCGATGACTGTTCACAATATCTAGCTGAATTTTCTTTCAAAACCTACTAATGACTAAGACACTAAAAAAAAGGTTTAAGGCAACAAAAACAGTGTGGAGAAGTGAAACAGTACCTGGAATTTGAACATATCTTCAGAAAAATCTTTCCCACATTTATCTATAGGAAGTAACCAGACCACTTTTGTCAAATGGAAGCAGTTAAGTATTCGTCTGATTCTCATTATCCACTTCTAAAGCCAAGTAGATTTTACTGTGGTTTGCTCCCACCACCCCATCAAAATACTGCTTTAATTACATGTTGTCTTTTCTTTTGTTTTGTAAATGGAAAAAATATTAATTGATCTGTAAGTATTATGGGCTTCAGGATAAAAACAGTCCTTTGAATAGTGATATTGAGGACTTGATAATATTTTGTGCTTTGCTAATAGCTTGTGCTATATCTTGTTTTGCTAATAATTTATGAAGGACCAAATTCTTCTTTCAAATCATTTAATAAGGTCAAGGGGATGATTGGGGGTGATGGTGAAAAGAGAGAGATTCTGTACTAGCACTGCAACATATTCAGTGTTTCTGAGGGTCATCTTACAAATAAGACATTCCCTACCCCGGCTCCCTGATCAGTTGTAATCCTTTCTTGTGTTACAAGCTTGTGCTGTCTTTATAAATTCCTATAAGCATTATATTTACAATATTCTGTTTTCTGTTCCTAGAATCACTGCAGTGATGCACATAATTCTACCCCTATGATAATGATACAGTAATATAAAATTAGTGCAATATATAAATCAGTAATTTATCAAAGGTAATATCCCAAATTATACTTTTATTCTCTCAAACCAGAGGTTAGGACTAGCAATGGGAAATTCATCAGGTGCTGGAAAGAAAGATACTATGGATGCCCCTGCCCAAGGCAGTGTATATGCCTCTCTCTGATTTCAAAAGCTAGGAGCAGCTGAGAACTGGTGTCTCTCTCAGATGTCTCAGTGCTGTTGGTTGGCAGTTTTTATCTACTTTATACCATGCAAATTCTACCTAGTTTTGAGACCTGTGATGTATGTGACTACTGCTTATACTGAGATAGTCTAATCAATAGTCTGTTGTATGCCAATGGAGGCTGTACAGTTTTCATTTAATAAAGTGAAAACTGTAATGCTTTAGAGGATTTGATAAGTCAAATAATTTTTTTTGTAAAATGTACTATTCTAGTCTCCCAGGAAAATTCGTACTCTCACTAACCAGAAACTTTTTTTTTTTTTTTTTTTTTTTTGAGAGAGAGAGAGAGAAATTTGTTCTGCAACTATGAGTAATCGAGTTTTGGAAAAACCTTCCGTTATCATGGAAGGTTTAAAGCCTAGTACTGAAGCTCTGCATTCTGTCTTAAGAAATGTCTTACAGCTTAAGTTCCTCTCTGGGCACAGTTCATTCACTGTGAAGGACAGGTTCTGTGGGCTCACAGGAGAGTTAGAATCATACAAAATAAGGAAATATGTTGCTGGCTTCGTCTATGTAACTGACAGTGGGGATCTTCTCTTTTTTTATTGGTTCTTTACCTTGAATTATGCTATTGACAATAGTCTCAAATGTGTTGTGTATCACAGCTCTGGTAAGTGCTGTTTCCTTTCTTCTTTAAAAATAAACTTTGAGAAGAGCATATAATTTAAAATGAAATATATTTTAAACATCAATATCAAATTTTATTAATTAAAAATAACTGACTTCAGCTAAAAAGTAGCCTGGATTTTTGGACCTTTGCTTTCTTCCCCTCATGCTGACACTATGCATGAAATAGAAGCTGAAATCAGGCAGACGATTTATATTTATCTAGAATTTTTCTATGTTAATGTTGCTTGGATTAGAATTGGAAATTGGCTTATTTGCAAAGAAGAGTAACGGGTTTTGTTCAGACTTGGAAACTGATCTTTTTTCAGCCATCTGTTCAGAGTAAAAGCAGCAGCAGCAGAACTGACCCCCTCCAGATGATGATAATGAGCTACTCTGCTCAGAGCAGCCACCATTTCATATTGCCCTTGAAAACCAAACCAGAAAAATTCAGTTCTGAATTTAGTTGCTTGTTTGATATTTATGAATGTTAATGCATGTTTTTTCATGCTGCTGACCCAGTAAACTTCACAGAGATAGCTCTTGCCTCATAAAAAATTAAGTTGTATGATTAATTCATGTGACTACTCTTATAATTACAATAAACCAAATTGTATGTTATAGCCTTTCTTTTATGTTTTTGTACCCTTTAATTCTGATTCATAGATGCTATAGATCATGTTGCAGTCTGAAGTTTTAAAATGGCTGTGACCTTTGAAAGAGGAGACAACTCTATAAATTTGCTGTTGCAATGTTTTACACTAGTGTAACTAGTGTAGAAGTAAAATGCCAGATAAAAGGAGAGGCTTTAGTACACTTGTAGAATATTCTTTTACTTAAAAATAATTTTAAAAAGGCTTTTCAAGGTTTTCTTTTTCAATACAGCTAGGTAGGAGTATTTTTACTACAGGACAAACTGAGATGGTGTATGTATACCGCTTTTTTTTTTCCCCCATAAGCAGTGAAAGTCTTGAAGTGATGATGACAAGCAAATCCTTTCTGCTTCTTGACATGTTTTGGAATTGAAAGGACTTAGTAAATCTTTAGCTGTATGTATTCACTACGGCACTATCAAAATATTGTCCTTTCTATTCAGCACTGAAGTGCAGAGGAAACTTTGGGGCACCTCTCCCATGTCCCAGAAATAATGTACGTCCTCATGGAGCAAGCAGACATTCTGTGGGTTGGTTGGGTTTTTTTCCCATTTAAAATGAAGATGTGGGGAAAAACTCTCCATAATATTTATGACAATATACAAGGCTTCTAATTTCTCTGTTATTTGTGATATGGTAAGATCATTAGTAGTAAGGGTTAAATGTTACTTTCCATTCTTTTGGTAATCTCGGCGATACGGACTGATTAACGGTAAAATTGGAATTATGAAGATATGTAATTTATTTTACAGAAGCTATGATATAGAACCCTAGTTTTTATTCAACTTCTCCATATGATCTGCTTCCTTGCTGACTTTTCTTGATATGCATCCTGTCTTCCATTTACCTATGTATGCTTCACTTAATTGCTACTTAAATTCAGCATCCAATTATTTTTCAATGGAACTGAGAATACAGAATACATACCTTTAATTAAAAACAAACAAAGCCTACCCCAAAACCTGTCTTTAATGTGGCATATAGGTGATTTCTTACATATCTGACCACTCAGACTTAGTCTGATGCTTGTGGAAAAACACATAAAAATTAATAGGAGTTTCATTGCAAGATGCTAAACTGTACACATTTCTTATACACATTTTGTTTTTCAGAGAAAGGAAACAGCTGACAGGGTCACACACTGCCATTTAAAGTTAGGCTGACTAAAAGAAATTCATCTTTGCAGCCCTGACTAATACATAATTTCACTCTTCTGCAGTAGCTCAGTGAGATTACAGCCTTTTCTATTTTGAGGTTTCTTAAGTATTTAAAGTCTTTGATGTTTTTTGAAATTCCAGTCATGTCACTGCAATGTTTAAAAGAAAATCTGCAGTTTTTTTAACACCTCAGATTTTTATTTTTCAAAAATAAGTTTCATTTTTAATAGTTGTTTCATCTTTGGATTTAGAAATGTGTTTTATTCATGTTCAAAGCATCTCCTAATAAGATTACTAAGGGTGACTTTGAGCAATGACTCTGTCATCACATTGACTGTTTTAGAAATTTGGTTCACACTGTTTCTAAATGTTCCTTTGCTGTGGGCTTTTAAAACAAATTTATTCTAAAATTTCTAGTAAATAAAACCATAGTTGAATTCAAAACTATTTTTAAAAATCCAGAAAAAATAGAAGAAGAAAGTGCTATTTCTATTTCATGAAAAAATTACGTCTATTTAAATCTACTTTTTTGAAGTAATGATCTAAAAATAAACACAAAGACATGAGACTAGAACAGTGATTTTCTTTTCCAGTTTAACTCCATCTTATTTTTTACATAAATGAGTTAGATATATATATAGAGAGAGATATACTTTTATAAGAGATCTTAGGTGGATGGTAGATTTTATTGTAATCTTGAAGCCTATATAACATCAGAAAAGACACTGTCTAAACTTTAAAAAGATGGAATGAAAGAAAATGTGCTTCAAAGATAGTTTTAACCTTTTTCAAGTGTAAGTAGTCTTGCTGTTTTGCATATGAAATGAATGCATGTGACTACCCAGAGACTGTTCTGACTTGCTATGCTGTATGCAAAGAGAAAGTCCTTCTCTTCATTGTCTTAGTTCTGCCACCTGACATCAGTGTTATAAATTGAAAACACATGACCCTTAGAATATGATTTCTGTATCTGACTTTGTAAGTGGGCTGAGTTTTGGGAATTACGGATTTCAGGTCAATTACATAGGAAGTCAATAGATGATATACAGACCTCTGATATGGATATTCAAATACTCTTTGACCTTATATATAATTCATCATTACAGTTTTTTCTTTATTTGAGAAGCAGCCCCGATTCTAAGAGCCAGAAATAAGTTAATCTTTTGCTATTGGTTATGTAACATTTGAATGCCAAAACGCTGGCTTTGTACGGGAAGACACAGCTCATGGTTGATGTATTTAAACAGCAATTTCTGTATTGCTGTTCTCAAATGCAAGAACTTAAAGAACTTATTAATTACTTTGAGTATTCACAGGTTGAACATAAAATGATAAACTCAATATAAAGAGATGGAACTAACTCACAATTAACTGAAATTTCTAAGAAAAACTTCTAATTTAATTAAAACCACTGTAGACTTCATGAAGTGAGAGCTGTACAGCTACTCCATTAGCACCTGTCTGAAATATTCCTGTATCACTAAGTAACTAGAGACTGTTCAGACATTACCTTAGCCCTCATAACATTAGTAATTAATCACTTAAACCGAAAGGAGTGTAAAAATTCTAGCACACCAAATTCTCTCCTACCTTCTCCCATGGGTTACAAAGCACAGTCAGTTATTTTATTTCACTCCACCAGACTTTGTGCCTACTGATGGAGCTGCACAAGGAAGGTGTTACCAGGTTTAGAAGAATAAAAGAAAGCCTTTTTTTAAAAACAAACAAACAAACAAACAAAACCCAACCAACTAAACCACCAACAAACGTGTTTTTATTCATGGATGCTCTGAAATGCCATCAGTTTTTTCCTGGTGAGCCATGAGAGGCATGAAGTTGGATAACCTTTAACTCTGAGAAATATTTTGGTCTAAACAAGAAGATAGTCTTCTCAGTCTACCAGCTATGGCTTGCTAAGTTGTATGGTGTCTGCAAGGCCCATAAGTTTATTTTCTCCCTCACCTGATACACTTAATACACATGTGTAAAGGTTCATGAGGAGCTCTTTTCACTTTAATTACATTGAGGAAGGATGGGCAGAACATATGCGTGATGCACTTCTAGCTAAAACTCCAATATGACTGCTATAATTTTTACCAACATGACAGTTTTTTAACATAGAAGTATGAATATCCAGATTCTGCTATTGTAAGAAAGGCAGAATAAGTACCTTAATAAGCTTTCCATCTAGCATGTTGTTTCAAAGAGATCACTGAAGCCTTACTATGAAATGTGCTTTCAGTAAAGTTCAGAAAGGTTCCCATCATTACAGAAGGTATGCCTATGTTGTTATTAACATAGAGATTTTCCAGGCTGTCTAGGCTGGCAAAAACGCATTTTCCAGACCATAGCAACATTATATGGTAGTTCCAAGTGTATCTTGCTTGTCAAGTGACAACCTTTTAAGCTTGTGGGACATAGCATATATGTCAGATTTTCCAGTTTGTTCTTGGGAAGCTGAAGTGAAATTAGACCAACTGGACTAAATTATCCTTTCATATGGAAATTGTGTCACTGTTTATATCACTGGGACATATACAAAGGAGCTTACTTAATTCTTGTTCTGCTTTCCATAAAATAATGCTCAAGGTTGAGGAGCTCCTAGGCTGTGCTTCAGAATCTAAGGAAATTAATCTTCTCCTTACCTTCCCTCTGCTTGTACCCCTTTAAAAGTCATAGTGGCTTTGTCATTGTCACCTTCTTCCAGTGGATTGCAAACTGCAGTGTTTATTGTCAGCACTTCAGTGATGTGTTGTACCAACAGCTGAGAAGGAGGTGGATTGTTTCTGCTGAAAGCCATATATCGGTGTATATAGAATATTCAGCTGTTGTCGGGTGCCTTACTATTTTATGGGGCTTCAAATATCTCACCTGTTTTACTCGGTGGAATCTGAGTCAGGAGCAGTCCCTTGAGCTCTCAAACCTTCAGAAATTTTGGTCAGGTAAGAAAGGATCACTGCTGAAGTTTGTCACAGCATGCTACCATGATTCTGCTGTAGAGGATTAAAATTTTTGAAATCTCTTACTTCTTGGAAAAAAACCATAGGCTTTAAGTCATATGATTTATGTGATGTACAGAGAGGAGAATGTGCTAAAGCACGTGACGCTGAGGAATTTGAAGCAACTTTCAGCATCTGATAAATAATTCAAGTTATTTGGATTAATATATTTTTGTTTTGGAAAGTGATCATCTTATTAATTCTACCTCATGTACTGTGTTTAAACATGGAATAAGTCTCTTTTAAACCTAGAGATCCCTGTAATTGACCATTCTGAACATTAGAAGTCAACTGACCATGCAGTAAAGGTTTTGGGGGATTAGCTCATCTCATTGTATGTAGCAGAAATAAGAATAGAAATATGCAGTAGAACAGGATCTAATGCCTGAAGTAGATGTTTTTGAGAATATCTTCAGGAAGGAATACACTTAAGAGTTTTATAAAGTTATAGCCAAACTTAGCATTTAAAACAGCTGACAGAAAAAGAAAATTAATTACTGTTAATTTACAGATTGCTGTGCTGGTTTTTATTTTAAATTGTGGCTGAGTTATTAAAAACAGTGTTCTATTCCTATGCAAAATAATTACTTCATCATTAAATTGTATCTAGTGTGAGATAATTCTTTATGCAATGTCATTTTTGACATGTTTTTTTTCCAGTTTCATTTTTTAAACTGGAATCTGAGTTCAGAGTGCATCTGCTCCTATAGAGTTCTAATCAAATGCAGTGCATCCATGGAAGCACATATGTGCTTGTATGAACAAGCAAATACAGCTGTAAACAGTGGTACTGTGAGCAAGAGGGTAAGTCTTCAGTAACAGCAGTGCTCAACACTTCCCACTGCCCACAGGAAGGAGCTGCATTTTTCTGAATTTAAGGTTTTACATCCCTATGCACTCCTAGAAAAAGAGTGCAAATAATTTTAACTTCAGCAGGTATCTTTCTTGTCCATATCAGCTTCTACATAATCCTTACATTATTTGAACTTCTGTTATTTAATTATTTTTCATTTCGGTGTAATTTTTGTTAATCTTGAATATCAAGAGTCCTTAAATAATTGGAATAGATGTGCAATCGCCAGGTTTTGAAGTAATGCTGGACATCATGTCACACTAGTGCAGGCTACTTGCTTTTCTAGATTAACAGAAGACTGCTGCTGTGAACTGCTTACCTGTCCCTCTTCAGAGGGCCCACAGACTCTGAAGCAGGCAGGAGAATGTGTGACACTCGCAGAGGTCTAGAGAAGTGAGGAGGTGTTATCATACTAAACTTCATGACAGGTGCTAGCCCCAGATTAGAAAACTGAATTCATACTCAGTTGGACTGTGCTTGTAATCTAGCAGCCAGAGAAAATTAACAAGTATCTGTTTGGTTAATTTTGACTGGTTTGGGAAATTATGATCATACCATTTGCTATACCCCCAAATGGCTGTCAACTCCAACTACCACAGAGGTAACCTCTTAATATGACCCAGAAACACCTGAAAAAGCTCCACAGAAGAAAGAAGCATCCCAAGCTGTTGCCCAGATTTTTGCTGAGGAATTAAGCCACAGTAAACATTTCCCAATTTTCATTTTGTCTTTATGGTAAAGAAATTTCCAATATTTTGCTGGTTTAAGATTATAAAAGTCTGAAATACACAAAATTCTATTTTTTAGAGTTCAAATCTTATGGTCAGGTCAGAACATAAATCTTAAATGTTTAAATCTATTTAAATGTATTGTAAACCATTCTTTTACAGTGTGCATAAATGTATTCTTATTTGGATTTCGTAGTACTGGAGTGATCTGCACTGCATCTTCTGGGAACTGGTCTCACAAGGCATTTATATAAAATAAAAGGCAAGGATTGGGCTGAGCCATAAAGTGTGATCAGTTGGCTTTGGAGGTGTAGTTGCCATGGCAGTCTTTTCCAATTATCTAGCTTTCTGACTGGAGCAATTTATAAGGCTAAAAAATCTGCTAGACTAAAGATACTTTAATTTGTATAAGGTTTTTGCTCTTATCATTGTATATAATCAGAAGGGATGGTATGGAGTGAGGAAGATATAACAAGTACATGAATGGAAAATAAAATGAAGCTAAAAATCATAGTGATTTCAAGCTAATTATTTTAATACTCAGTTAATGTAATGAGTTTTGTAAAGTCTAAAACTAAAATGTCTAAGTGTTTATATCTGTAGGGGACTGTTTTAAGACAATTACCTCTGCTAGAGAGGAAACCCGATGTTTTTACTCAAGAAATGTTTCACTTTTTATTGGGACTGGTACCTTTAATCTACTCCCACTCTAGGTATGTAAGTTGCTTGTTTGCTCACAAGAGTGATGATCAAACTATTTTGTTTTCTTGGACAAGTCAGTCTTTCTAGATGCGTTCTGGGCCACAGTTATGTTGTTAACGCAAACTTTTTTTGGCCTCTGAAAACAAGCAGCTGCATAGAATTTAGGGTTCTTCAAGAAGTCACACAGGACTAGATATAGTAGGGTAAGAGGTAATTTGGTAGATAGTAACTCTACAGAGGAAAAACTTTTTCAGTGTCTATCTTCAATGTTCTATAAATCAGCGTTGTGCTAAAACACACAACGTTTTTATTTATCTAAAAAAGACATGCCAAATAGTATTCACTCAGTACTCAGTGCAAAATTAGAGTAAGTCACTACTATATCAATAGCAAATAGACTGTGTAAAGCTATATCAAAAGATGTCATGATTTAAATATGGTGTAACATCATGTAGGCACTTAGTTTGTGTCGAGTCTTAGGCAGCACAAGTCTAGCAGACCCTGCTTAAACTCCAGCTGCCTCTAATTGCTGCACGTTTTCTGAAAAGAGGTAGCCTGTAAGACACACAAGTGCCAATTTATAAAGGTCAAAGCCAACACGTTCACATTCAGTGAGAAAACTGAGTTGTACTCAGCAATACATGCCCGACAAAGTCCTCTTAACCAGGCAGCTGCGTTCAAGTCTAGCAGCAAGTCTCGTAGGTGGCTTTGCTTAGTGTAGAGTGTGCTCTATTAGTTTCACTTCTGAGGTAGCCAAAGCATGGACTGCTTGGGTCAAATCTTCATTCATATTTAACAGCATTAAGACTGAAGAAAGCTCTCTTGCCAGCTGCATTCAGAAGAGCACTGCATTCTGCAGACACTTAGTTTTACTGGCTAATTTAACGTCCTACAATTCTGAATCACTTGGAGCAATTTTTGTTGGACTTCCTTCTTTCTTTTGAACTGCTTTATTTAAATATAACTAACACAGCAGATCTTTGACTCATAATAAAACACAATGCATGACATTCTTTTTTGCTCATGCATATTGTTATTAGTTGAGCATTTTTTTCATAGTTAAGTATGTGAGCATCAAAGTCTATTTATTTGTTTACCTGTCCACTTTTTGACCCTTTTTTGTAATATTTATCCATTGTATATAGTAACCAGAAACTCGGTGCCTCCATTGTAAGATGATAATCACTGATACCAACAGATACCACTGATAAATAGCTCAGATACAGTTGTTGGGTAATAAGAACCCCTTATTCACCAGTTTGTATTCTTACTGCTCAAAATCATTAATTAATGAAATAAACATACTCATATACATCAAACACTCTTGTCTCCATTCTGAAATCAATACTGTATGAGGAGGGTGTTATCTATTAGCTGAATTTAATTTAAAAAAACCAAACTAACAGTCTTAATAGTTGTTTGTAATTTGTGTATTTTATTCACTTCTTGGGTTTGTTTTCTATATTAAAAGAAAATGCTATATAAATTAATCTGCTCTTTTTCTGTCTTGTGCCTTTATCCTTTCCAAGGTTATGCCTTTCTGCTGTTCCAGGAAGAAAGCTCGGTACAAGCTCTGATAGATGCATGTCTGGAAGAAGATGGGAAACTTTACCTGTGTGTGTCAAGTCCCACAATCAAGGATAAACCAGTAAGTAGCTTATGCCATGACACTTATGTTGGTTGCTAACCCATGTGCTGTGACTCTTTTCAGTTAATAAATAAATATAGTTGATTGACTTGTCCATTTCCTGTTGCTGTCCTTGCTGTTATGTTGAATTTACTTTCTGTGTCAGCGTAACATGGTTTTAACATTTGCTTCTTTCTGATAAATGCCACGTTCCATTGGTGTTTATACTTGGTACTTCTGGTATCTCGCAGGAGTATGCATCCTTTTATAATGTGAGCTGTAAAACAATTGGATTATGATTTTTCCCTCTATATTATTTGAAAGAAAAGAAAGCCTTATGCAGAAGAAATGAAGAAACTTAACTCCCCCTTCCTCCTCCCAAAAATCCAAATAGCTTCAAATATATTCTGTACTACTTAGGTTTCTTAATTATTATTTTTTCTGCATGCAATAGCTAATCAATTTATAATTTAGGTCTCATTTACCTTATAGAAACTGCAGGGTAAAAACAAATAATGCAGATGGCTATAGCAGAATAGAAGACACACAGTAACCTGTTTTTATTGCTCACATCTCTCACATTCTTTAATGCTAGTCTCTTTTGGGGCTATGGATACATACAGATTAGATGAAAACTATAGGCAAATATTATTAGATAAAAAATGTGCTGCCTTTTAAAAACACTTATTAAAAACCTTGTGCAGATAAATGAACAAGCCAGTATTACAGCACAGTGACTGTGCTTAACATGATTCCTAGCATCAATAAATGGATGGATGAACAGCTTTATCCAAATAACTTCAGAGCAGCTTTTTTTCTGTGTAATCTAAAGATTCCTTATCAACTGTGTTGCTTGCTGCTTAACAAAAATGAGCATTCACACATTATAAAAACTCCTTTTGTTTCCAAGCACAGAAATCAATTTTATCTCCACTCCTATCAGTGCTTTAAAATTTGTGGGTCACTGTATGTGATTTCAGGAAAGTTGCCCAAACTGCAACTGTAATTGCGAGTACACGGTAAAATGTTCTGCAAGTCTTTTCACAGATTTCTTATAATGGCGATTAGGGGCAGGGAATTAATGAGGCAGGAGTTTGCTATGATGACATTTAACTCAAGCCTGGCCTCTAGTGGTAATAAATGAATCGTCCACCTTCTTTCTAACAGATAAGCTGTGCTCTCAAATTGTTTTGGTGCTTATACCATCAATTTACTGCTTTTTCTAAGTTTAAATTTTATTTTTAATTATAGAAAGATTTGGCAGTTGTTTCTTAATTTTAATTAAGTTGTCAGGTTCCTCTGCTAAAAACAGTCCTTAATACAGGTGCAAATTCGACCTTGGAACCTAAGTGACAGTGACTTTGTGATGGATGGGTCTCAGCCTTTGGATCCAAGAAAAACTATCTTTGTTGGAGGAGTTCCACGGCCCCTCCGAGCTGGTAAGTAGAGGGAAAATGTAGGACGTGTAGTAGGGGGTTCCAGATTAAGCAGAAAAGATGTATAATATATGTAAAAGAGCAGAAAATATACCTGTTTTTTCCAAAGAATGCAACTCACTTTCTAAGTCAGTGGGTGTCTTTCTGTCTACAAAATACAAACTGTGAACACTTTTTATCTTTTAAATAGGTTACTAATTAGGATTTTCAGTAAAAACAGTCTTCACCAAGTTTGCATAATACCCTAGAACTTAGATGATTTTTTGTAATGTGTACCATGTTAATCCTAAACCTGATATGCTTGCTGAGATGCAGACAAGTTCCCCTTCCCTTTGACTGGATGACAATTTTTTCCCATCCCCTTTCCAAACCAATTCCAGCTGCAGCTCTATGATTTCTCTTTCCCCTTTTCTCAACCCTAACCCTAATTTTCCCCTGGAGCTATAGACAAAGCCTCACAGCCATTGTCTAGAAGAAAAAATTCTCGCAGCCCAGGTCTCTTAGTGTTCCCTCTCTGTGAAGTGAAATGAAGTGGAGACCACTTTCCAGATTCACTCCTAATGTAGCTTTTTCTCGATCTTTTTTCTTCACCCTTAACTCACTTTCTTCAATTTTATTTGCAGATCCATAAATAAAACTCCTTAGCCTGTGGCTAATTTCTTTCCTTTGAAAGATATATCCCAGCCCAGATCTCCTGGCTGCCCCCACTTGTTTTGAAGGCCCCTTTTCAGCACTGCTCCTAACTGTAGCTTGACACTCCTTTCTTCCTAACCCTTATATTTTTGGTGAGACAATGACAAGGTCACAAAGCCATTAGCAGTTGAAACATTTCTCCTAGCTAAATCTTCTGGCAGCCCTCACTTCTGTCTAGTATTCCCTCTTCATCCTCACTCCCAAGTCAGCTGCATGGTTTCTCCTCTTCATCCTCTCAGCTCTAATCCTAATCTTCCAGGGCTGTAGTAGACAAAGCTCCTCAGTCATTGTCTGGAAGACTTCTGGATCAGGTTTCCTGGTAGCCCTCGCTTTCCTTTGGCAGCCACTTTCCAGCCCACTCGAACTTCAGCTCCTCGCTTGATCCTTCTCCTAATCCTAATTCTTTCGGGAAGCTGTACACAAAGTCCCCCAGCCTTTGCTGACAGTAAGATTTCTCCCAGCCCAGGTTTCTTGGCAGCTTTCACTTTCTCACCATCTTAAAATAAGACTTAATTGCTAGGTGGTAATTATGTAAATAGTAACAATTAAACATTACCTCACTTCTAATTATAACCTTTATAAAACTGTGTGTCATTTGGCCTACCATAGATTACATTTGAAATGCATTACACTTGAAAACTGATGCCTTCAAATAGTTAACTTCTCCAAAGCAGACAAATAGTTTCCAGTTTTCCTTGTTTGCAACTCTAAAGATCCGATACATATTTTTTTCCTAAGATGTCTGAACACTACATGGTTTCCTTGCCCTGGAATCCTATATATTCTTTGTCTACTGGCAAGAGTAACTTCTGTAATGACTATTGTGAATGTTTTAAAGCGTTCCTGATGTTTGTTCCGTACTGTCACTTCCTGAGATCATTACGCATATGGTGATTCCAAATCATTAGAAAGCAGAAGAATCTACTAGTCACTACATTATGCTGATAGTTTTCCATTACTGTTTAGAGCAAGAGTATTACCTGATTTGGTAGAATGAGTCAGACATTTGTTTGCTCCTTGCAAATGGACAAATTAACATATGGTCTTCCCTTAATGTGATGCATACATTTATACAAACACACATACTCATTTTAAAATTGTCTCTATTCTGTGTATAATTAACTAGTGAGAATTTAGTGAGAACTACACAGAGTTAAATATTTAGTATATCTTTTTCATTTTATCATGGATAGCTACGCTTTAACTTGCTACTGAAAGTGTTTTTGCACATTAGCATAGAAAAATGGCTGACTTGGCAGGGCTTTGTAAAGGTCTGTTCTTCACCCACCTGACAAATTTGTTTGCCTATCAGCTTTTACAGAGAACTTGGCTCAGTGACCATCTGTCTTTGCACAGTTTACGTGCCTCTCCTCCACTTCCTTCAGCCTCTTTTCCACTTCCT
>NW_010333709.1:48629-88468 GCF_000700745.2 Antrostomus carolinensis
GCCATGCACTAAGCCTATCTTATTTCATGACTGATATTTATAACTTCTTTAGAGTTATTCTTAGTGTCAGAAAAAGCAACAAACCATGTTAAAAGATCCACAATCAAGGTAATGTTCTTCAGAAATACTAAGTTGCACCCAAAATGTAGGCTTGCTTTAAGTGCAGTAACTTCTGATGTTTCACAAAATTTTGTTTCAAATGTAAAACACTTCCTTAATATCTTTTCAATCTTAGTACTTAGGTCAAAATATCAAATTCTAAATACAGAAATATCTTTAAGTGATCTTATATGTAAACTAGCACTAACAAGCCTGGCTAGAGCTTGAATACCTAATCCAAATACCACTATATTAATTTACAGTATGATAAATTCGGAAACAGTTGACCTGGTACCTGCTTTAACAATGTAATTCTGCATTTTTTCCATGCTTCGTTCACACCAAGTTTCTTTTTACAGATTCTGGGTTCTGCCTTTATATTTTACTGTAATTCGCGTAGGGTTGATCCAATCTGTTAAAACCAACATCTGGATTTGCTATTTTGGATTTTGAAAGACAAATATGCTAAGACAAATAGTGTTTTTTTTAATGCAACAAACCAAACAAAACACTATTATTTATGCTAAATGTATAATATTTAACAATTTACTTCTTGCAGTTGAATTGGCAATGATTATGGACCGTTTATATGGAGGTGTCTGCTATGCTGGCATTGATACAGACCCAGAGTTGAAGTATCCGAAAGGTGCTGGCAGAGTGGCTTTCTCCAATCAGCAGAGCTATATTGCTGCTATCAGTGCTCGCTTTGTCCAGCTCCAACATAATGACATTGATAAACGGGTAAGTAAAAGAGCATGGAACAGAATGGTTGTTACACACAGAACTGTAGAGAAATTAAAATCATCCCTATGTTAATATTGTGTTGGAGAACACTGTAACCTCTGTTCTTCAGATGACAGTTGTTAATTATTGAAAAGCTTATTTAAGCAGCTAAAGCAGAGTGGAAAAAATGAATCTTAAACATCTTAAATAACTCTTTGGTTCTAAAACTAGAAAATAATTTGTTGTAAGCTCGTTTGTTCTTGGTTTTGTTTTGAATTCTGAAGGTCAAACACTGTAGAATTTCCCAGCTTCTTTCTCTTCCTTCAGATGCTCACTCGTTGTGCATCAACAGCTTTTAGTTAGTGGCTACTTATATAGCTTCTGGCATTTCTGCTATTATTAGGCAACATTTCTCCAGCAATGTACGTCTAGACTTGAGGTTCCTCAAACATGGGTTTATCACAAGTATGATAGGTAATGCTGACCTCAAAAGTCTTGAGAATTATTTAACCAAAACCAAATGCCAATAGATGCTTGATGGGCAAAAGGGGGAGAAAATGAGATGGTTTTGTCCCGTCCTTCTGAAATCTGAGTTTCTAAAGGGCTTTTCAAGTATAGAGTGGAGTTAAGGTATTTACCAAAATCTGAGTTGAAGCCATTAAAAGAAAACATTACTTAATTTCCAATATTTTTTTTTCTTTTAGACCTTCTGTCTTCACCTCTTGATTACACATACAAACAACACCTATGCTTTTGAGGACTCGACATTTAGAATTATTCAAAAGAACATACAGCATGCACTGCTGCTGTGTATTTTTACAATAGAGATGGCTTGTTTTCTACTTAGTCTAGTATAAATTGTTTCTTAAGTCAGCTTGACAAGTATTGGCTGTGTCTGTCATGTGCAGTATACATATAAAAACACACAGCTGCAAAGTCCAAGATATTTTTACTTTCTCTTTAAAAATCTGAACTGAACCTTTTGTCAGATTAGATGAGGTCATGGAGTTATAAATCCTCAAACTGTTTTGCTATAGTGCTACTGTACTTTACGATTTTAAATAAAACAAGGCTGTTCCTAAATATTTATTGTCCACTGAATTCTGAAAAAAATTACAGAGACTGAGAAGATTAGTTTTGGAATCTTAATCACAATGTTGAACCCTTTGAGATTTATATATTAACCATGCTGAAAGACTTGGGATTTTTTCTAAGCTTTAGGATAGATCTACAAATGATGCTAGCTGGTAGGTTTTTTCATCAATCAGTACTTTTCCCAGTTGGTTGATTGATAATTAAAGTTTATTTAATTACCTGGTTTTAAAATACGTCTGTGAGCTTGAAGATGTACAAAGTCTCTTAATCAGTCCTTAAATATTGGGTTTTTAAATCTAATAGATTGAAATCCCTGAATTGTACAGCATATATTCTTAAAATTATCTCACTAGTAACCAAAACAAGAAAAGGAATGAGAAAACAAATCTATTTCAGATCTTCACAATTCATGCTTTGGAAATGTGAGTAGGTTGGGATCTAGGGCTGTGCTGGACATTGGACCTCCTTTCTTCCAATTTTGTTTGGGACAGTGCTGGTTTATTTTACATGATGCTTCTAATTTTAGTGGAAGGGCATCTGGTATGCAAAATGTCAGTTATTCAGACTTGTTCCATGCAATACTAGTAGTACAGTGTGATTTAAAAAACTAAATTGGCAGTTCTGGCTGTTCCATAGGCAAGAAATACAATTCACTATCTATGTAAGCTTTACTTCTAATGAGTAACATTTGTTGAAATGTGATCAGGATAAGCTGAAGTAAAATTCAGCATAAAGCTTTTTTGTATAATATGTTTCTTGTTTTCCAACTTAATATCTAATTCTGTGTTTCTTTAATACTATATGTATTTAAGCGTTGTTACTGGTGTCAAGTTTTACTTGCAATATACATATTTTACCAAACTAGCACTTTTGAAGTTACAGCAAAGTTATTTAGAATAGAAGTATTTATATTTCAATTTTTCTATCTCTTTTAATGTAGTTGACTGTACTTAAACCACTTTATAAATAGCATCATAGACCTATAAGAATTACACATGCATAAACTAATGATCTCCCCAGAATGAATAAATGCTCCATTTAAATGTGTAGGCTTGACTCTTAGGAACAGACAGACAGGAGAGAACTCGCATGTTGTCAGCTTCTGTAATAGTATTATTGCAAGTGCCTAGTCATGCATCAAAATACTGCTGTGTTTGGCACAAGTCCTTTAAAAACAAAAAGAATTCCAGTTCTAAAATGTTTACAACTGAGTGTAGGACAAAAGTCAGCAAATCTCCAGCCTATTTGTAATTGATGGCAAGGCCATAGTTGGAACAGCTATGAAATCTTACTACATTCCTAGAGCTAAAAATCTTTAGTGATATTTGTCAGCATAGAGTATTTAATACAAGTGCATTTAATCCCGTTTAATTTGAATCTTATCTTAATTTATTAGTCTGGTCCTACATTTTTCAGTTCATAAAAAAATCAAAGAAAGTAACAAAACACCTCTCTGGGGGAAAAAAAACTCTGAAACTCACCAGGCCTGTAAAGCTTAGAAATAGGAGTTTGTTCTTTATAATCTTTCTTCCTAAATGTTGCTCTCTCTCACACCCTGCCCCCGTAACAACTGTATCCACATTCCTGGAGGTTTCTTAGACAGCAACAAAATCCTTGGAGATGCTGTTTTTATTGTACTTCCATCTTAGGACTTTCACATACCAGACTTTTCCAAGAAATGTTGAATAGTTACCAGAGCACACCCTTCTTTCTTGAGATTTTCTGACAAGTCAAGTGGTTGGTATGAAAATTTAACTACCAACCTCTTTGCATTAATCCAGCATCAGCTGAAAACCTTCAGTAGAGTCAAAAGAATTCCACTATTGTTCCTTGTGTTCATACTTAGCAAAACTATGTAATCTTCTTACAGTTATTTCTCTTCTTCCTGGTGCAGGTGGAAGTGAAGCCATATGTGCTGGATGACCAGATGTGTGATGAATGCCAGGGCACTCGCTGTGGTGGAAAATTTGCTCCATTCTTTTGTGCCAATGTTACCTGTTTGCAGTATTACTGTGAATACTGCTGGGCAAGCATACACTCTCGTGCTGGGCGGGAGTTCCACAAACCACTGGTAAAGGAGGGAGGTGACCGGCCCCGCCATGTCCCGTTCCGCTGGAGCTGAACCCCAGGCCTCACCCAGCAACAAGTACTGGAGTAGATAAAATCGAATGAAAAGAGAGCGCTGCCTCAGGGCTTAGTGTTCTGGAAATCTGTGCATTCGTCCTCGACTTTAATGAAGATATGGGTCTTTTTATTATTATTATTATTTACAGTCACATTACTGAACTCAGTGTCCAGTATAATACAAACCGGCAGAGTGTAACTGTACTGATTTTGCACTTTGATTCACACAAACATCTGCTTGGTACCTTAATTTCCTACACAAGACTTGTCACTAGTGACATTATGTAGACTGCCATTCTCATCAGCCTTCACTGGGTTGATGTGTATGTGATGAAGATTTTTTTATTATAATTATTTTTATTTTTAAACTGGAGCATGCACTTATTTTCAGAAATTTAGACTTGCCCCTAGCAGATGACTTACCAAAGGTAATATTCACAAGTAGGTGGCAGATGTAGCAAAAACTTAAACAGATATTCAGCAATCATTAGTTTGGGTCATTTAGAGTAGTAATAACCCTTAAAGAAAATAAGCCTTTAGTTGCTCTCCATTTTGACTTGTAAGGATGATACCTCATAAGCTGGATCAGACTTTTTTTCTTTTATTTTGCCGAGGTTTTGTTTTGTTTTGTTTTTGTTTTTGTTAGGTCTTTTAGTGTTATGTAAATGTATGCTGCAATAGCTTTTGCTGCTATTAAAATGGTATTACTAATACCATAATACTCTATTCAGGCTAGGGTATCAATTAAAAAATGAATATGTGATTAAAATAGTGATGGCTGCTGAAAGGAGATCAGTATAGCATACAGAAAAGCTTCCAAGGAAGGTCAATATTTTTGACTGCATGTTTACTTAATCAGGTTGCTGCATGCAATAAATTTTATATATGTCTAATGTAAAACCTGCCCACAATGCACAAATTATGAATCTACATAGGCTACAAAATACTCAGTAACAAAAAAAAAAAAATTGATTACTGACTGGAGGAAGGCATGCCTCAGTAAATGTAATGCTTCTGAAATTAGGATCAGCCCATTACAGAGTGACCTATATTACAACAAATATAAAAACTAGCTGTAGGATATTCTTAAAACAAATTTGTGGATGGTAGATGAAGTACTTTGCGGTGCTCTGTTATATATCGTGCAATTTATTTTATATAGTAAAGTGATTATGTCTAGTACTGTGATCAAACTTAACTGTTAAAGCCTCTGTATCCAACATTAACACATTTTTGACAGTTCATAACAGGTACATAAACAGAAATGAGCTCTTAGTTACAATCTCTCTCCTAATGCTTGCATCATTTACGTAGCTGCAGACCGTGTCCAGAAAACCAAAGAGCTCATGCTAGCGTACATACACTACCGATTAGATAGTCTGTCAAACTAATAAACTAGGCACATTGAAGAAAGTTAGGAAGAAAAGCGGTGCTAAAGAAATGTCTGCATATACAAGTAACATGAGATGTCTGCTCTGTGGATGTGGCGTTATCTCTAATCCCTGGATGTATCCTGTGAAGCTTGAATACAATTAAGACCTGCTAACACGGTGGACATTTTTTTAGCATGAACTATGGGGCTGCAGATAGCATA
Source organism: Antrostomus carolinensis (assembly GCF_000700745.2). Taxonomy (NCBI): domain Eukaryota; kingdom Metazoa; phylum Chordata; class Aves; order Caprimulgiformes; family Caprimulgidae; genus Antrostomus; species Antrostomus carolinensis. The sequence continues at coordinate 54,265 of NW_010333709.1, forward strand.
TAAATATAAACACACTTGGTATACTAATGATTGTGAGAATGTGTACACTATTTTTTTCTTTCCTCCTTTGTTTTTGCAGTTCTGGGGACAATCTGACTGGATATGACACCGCATAGTAGATTTAAATGTTCTGGGTTTTGTTTGTCGTGATGTCTTTGTTTGTGTCTAATTTAGTAAGTTGCTTTTCCCAATGTTTAGTTGCGAGTATTGGCTTTGAAAGGATTTTTTTTTCTGTTTTTGGAAAAAAAAAAAGAAAAAAATAGTTTTTTACTGGTTTAAAATGCTTATTATAATTATCCCTTTTGAAGTTACTTCTGGGCTTTTTTGTGATATTGCTTTTCCCAGCCCAGGTGTCTTTTCTGTTTTTTTTCTTCATCTGTACAAGACATTTTGTTATGCACTACTTTTTGTATCTAGACAGTTTTCAACAGTCGTCTGATGATTTTTTTTAAAGAAAAAGGCATGCTTTCTGACTGACATGATCTTTTGCAATACCTCAATTTTGAAATATAGGAAAGAAAATGATATTTTCTAAGTAAGTTTATTCAGAAAAATATATATTAATTTAATTCTGCAAGAAAAATGATTTAACAGATGGGTAACTTTATTTTTTTCATGCTTATTTGAGTTTTTTTGAAAATGAAGAAGTTAGAGCTTTATAACTGTAATATTAAAAATCATAGCTAACCTACAGAAATCTACCTAATTATGTGAAAGAAGTAAACCTTTTTGAAGAAATACCCCTCTTTCATGTCGAAAAATACCCCCAGAGAGAAAGAGAGAGAGAGAGAAGCTGGAAAATGTACAATATAGCGTAAGGTTGGATTAAATCAAATAAAGCAAAATCATCATAAAGAACAGGTGTAAACACAAACTCTATTTGGTGCTGAAAGTTGTGAATAGAAGGTAAAAAAAAATATTTTCCCTTAATTTGTATATTTATAATCAAGTGTGATTATGCACGACTGACCAGAATTGTGAGAGTTCTTCTGTTTGTATTTTTTTAAAGAGAACTTTTTTTAGTTTATTAAATTATGACATGCTCCCTTTTGTTTTGTAAATGAATGTGCCCCTGAGTTGTTAATATGTTATATTAAAAGAGGGTCCTTCAAAAAAAGTTATTTTTTAAAATATGGAGTTCTGAACTGCAACTTGACTAAGAAGCCCCTGGGTACAACAGGTCCTATTGTGGCCTTTTCTGATGTGAGACTTGAACTAGTCGATTTTTTTGAAGGCTAACCTAACCTCGACTATTTGTTGTTATGTGCAATACTGTTTGTACTGTTTGTATAAAAAAAAAGAAAAATGAAAAGAAAAAAGGCATAAATCTTTATTGCAGATTTATTTTCATTGCAGACTTTAGACATTGTGATTCACTAAAATCATTTTTCTACTGTCAAATATGTACCTTTTCTTCATGCTGGTATTTTTTCAATAGTAATGTAGCCTTTGTACTGAGACAAATTTTCATTGTTATTTTTAGAAAGATTTTTTGCTAAGAAAAAAATTAAACATATTTACATATTTTTCATTTTTATTTCGTATTTTCTTTAAGGAGTGCTTTCTCAACCATTAATATAGTTGTTTCTGGGAGAGACTTTCATATCTGGTCAATGTCATTAATATTATTTTGTATTTTTACTTGGAATAAATTAATTTTATGATGCTAATTCTTTAAAAGTTTATTTTTTTCATTTTCAGTTATTTTTGAAGCTAAAATCTTTGTAATATTGTTACTAAAGTGTCTAGTTTTTTGAAATGCAAAGCTTTATGTATTAACTTGCTGATGTGGTTTACAATAGTGTGGCAATGATGAAAACGGTTGGTTATGTAAAGTGATTGGAAAATTGTAACAAAGAATTGGGCAATAAAATGACAGAATGAAGCAGAAAAAATGTGATATTTTGAAAAGCCTTTTCCTTTATCAAAATGATTTAGGGAGATAATAGGGATGTCACAGTACCAGTTCGCTGTCTAGATTTATACACCACCAGTGTTGATGAAATACTGTTGCTGTTACAATGAACTAAATCTATTGAAACAATGGGTTTTTGACCCTGCCCATTCAGCATAATGCTCCATTACTTTTCTCGTCATGAACTCAATAAACTCTCTTGTCAATAATCTTAGATCAAACCTCCTAAAATATATATTCTTCATTGTATTTTGCCACCATGTTATTTATTTAATTAAATTGACCCCTTCCTGCACAGCTTCCTTCCTGCATACGTTTACGAGTGGCAGCATGGAGCAGACTGTAGGTACCCACCTCATTTTCTAACAAAGTTACCACGTAGTGTTGGTAGCTGCCTATTTAATGCAAAATAATGTATGTCCATTTCCTGGTAGCAATGCAGTAACCCATATTGCCACTGTGTCTGAACATCTGTTCAGCTTCTGTGTCTTTCTCCGTTCTTCTCTGCCTCTCTTGTGTCTTTGTCCTTTTTTTCTTTTGTATTGGCAATACCAATTGCCAGTATCAAAACACCTTGCACTTCACCTCCATTTACATCACCTTGGTTTCCTTATGCAGCCAGAAGAAACCCCTCCCTGAAGCCAGTAACTCTCTGTTCTGGCACCGAAAACAATCCAGACTAAAACTGGTGTTGCGTAAACAGGGCATACGATGACTTTCTCTAGACAAAACAATTACTTCAACGAGTTATTGATGACCTTTTAGACTAACTCACACCAGAGTGTTAGTGGGTCATCTGTAACTTGCAGAAGGAAATGTGTCCAGAGTTGGTCTGTTGTGTATCCTCTGTGTGTTCAGTTCTGTAAGTAATGTATAGACTAGATCAAATAGTGAAGTAAAATTTAGACTCAAATTAGGTACTACTGGTTGGAATGTACGCAAATTGCAAACAAAGGAGATTAAGGAATGAAGAAGGAATAAAAAAATTCCTGCTAAGTGGTACAAAGTTTATGCTTATATTTCTGCCTACATGCTTGTATTTTATAGCCTGCTAGCAAGGCATGGGCTAAAAAAAATTGTATTGCAAATATGCAGTTAGCAAATAACTTTGCTGATTTCACTATCTGTTAGAGTAGTAAAAAAAGAAAAAAAAAAAAAAGAAAAAAAAAAGGCGCTTAACTGGGAAAAGCTCCCATGTTAATATTTCAGTATTGTGACATCTCTACTTGCAAGGTATGAGTGAAAGATTAGTCACAGATTTGTAGAAATGTCTCTTTTTGTTTAATCTGGCTTGTATGTAGTTGCTTTTATGCTAGTTTGTATGATGTCAGCTAAACCCTTTTTCTTTTCCTTCCTTCCTTCCTTCCTTTCTTTTTTTTTTTAACCAGACAAACTTCTTAATCTCTGCTGCTATAGTGTTTTAACATACCACAGAGTATTTTATATTCATGTTAGTGACTACTCTATACCCCAAATGGGTAACTAACTGGTCAGAAGTCACGTTGGTCACATTATTCTGACACACTCAAATTTACATGAGAAAAAGTTTAGCAGTAAGTAGAAAACCAGGGTGCTAATAAGAGATAATTTTGGCTCTTTTTTTTCTTTTTCTTTTTTTTTTTCTTTTTTTTTTTTCTTCCTGGATGTAATTCTGTTGGGGTATAAAGTATTAGATATTTGTAATTTTACTGTCAAAAATAATGGACATAACTTTTAGAGCATTCACAGCTAAGATCTCTGTACTTGTTTTTCAACTAATTTTAAATGTACTGTATCTTTTATTACATGTTCTCTTAGATTGTTTTTGCTAGTAATTCTAACACAGCTTCTTCCTTTTTGGCTTGGACTAATGCTTGTATGGAACTGCAGTACTGTGACTAAACATGGAGCTCAATGCTGCTATTGCTTACAACTGCTTAAACTTTGTAGTTTGGACTTTATTTTTTTTCTGTAATAACTTATTAAATATAGTTGTATGAAGTACTGATATTTGTCATCCTTTGCATGTGCTAAGGAAATCCTGGGATATGAATTATGGGAATGTAAACTAGGTACAAACCCCCCCAGATCTTGTATTGGAAAACTGTTTACACTAGATGAGGTTAAGCAAATACACCCCTCACATGCACACAACTCTCTTTTCTAGTTATTTTATAATACAAGTATATGCTCCAAAATACACCCCTCACATGCACACAACTCTAGTTATTTTATAATACAAGTATATGCTCCGCTTATGTTTTCTCTCTAAAATGGAAAAGCCACCCTTGATAAGGTGCATTTATTATGCTAATCTGAAGGTAAATACAAAAATATATACTTTGGAAATATTTCTGAGAATGTAGTTTTCCCCACCAAATACAATATCAAGTGCCTTAAAAAAAAAAAAAAAACAACAACAAAAAAAACTATGGAATTACTTTCTCTGAATTTAACAAAAATTGCTCTCTAACTTATATTACACTTTTTTATTAGCAGTTTAACAATGGCTGCTGGCTAGAGATTAAATTGATCAGTTAAAATATAAAAAACACTACAACACTAGTTTCTAATGGTTCTATTTTAAGAATAGAAGACAGTTAAAGCTCAGAGATATAGCTGTTTGGAACTCTACACAGAACTTCACTGGAAAAGTGTGAATTCTGCTGTCTGTCAGGGCAAGTGATGACCACGAGAATAGTGCATGTTCTATGTCACTGCCTTCTTTCAGTGTCTACATAAATGCAGATCAACAGCTCTGCTGTAACTATCAGCACTAGAAATTACAGGCTGACTTCAATGTATGTGTTCTGCTTAAAGAGGAACTGCCTAGGATTACACTAGAAATTAAATGCCCTTTGGAAACTCCATGAAAAACTGGTGAGGTTATGTGTGCTGAGTATTGTGCACTCTCCCTTAGTGCGCAGAGCCCTGTGGCTTATGTTATGGTATCCTGCCATTACCAATGGTGTGCAGTTGGCTTATACACATGAAAGAGGAAAGCCTGGATGCCAGAAAACAAACAGAATGCTCAGGCAAGAGCTTGTTTTCAAACTGGCAGTGAATAACCCCAACTGTCAGGAGAATTGTCTACTGTTCTTCCAGGAGAAGTGGTTTTAGAAGACAGTGATCTGTAATAGGAAGTCTAGTAGTAAATAAATGTATGAGAACCTGCAGGCTCCTGGTTACTTCAGAGCTAAATTTGAGAAAGGAGGTCTTGTAAACACTCTCCAATTAATGAATGTTAAACTGCTTATTGTAGCCTCTCTCCACAGAGTGGGCCAAGTCCATCTGGACAAAATCAGTCTGGGTTTACCCTTGTCCTCCATTACAGAGAACAATTGTGTGAGGAAATATAGTCTCCCGGGAACTTCTAATCCCCAATCCTTCCATTGCTGCATTACTGATAATGTGAGCCATGCCACTCGTAAGGTACCGATACTGACAATTTCCTTTCTCCAGCTGATAACAGCACTTTACTCAGTCTTTGTTTGCATTAGAAAAAGGTTGTACTAATTTAATTTAAACCAATGCACTTATAGAAATACAAAAGGCTGCATGGCCTATTTTGCTTCTGGTTCACATGTGTTATTTTTGCTAGGCTTAAAATTAACTAAAATAGCTACCTATATGCCTACTGAAGCCTGGGTAGTAAATCTATTTAGGCATGCTTCTAAGCTAAACATTTTTGTACTCAAGACACCAAAGCAACACATCATTCCTCACACAGACCTGCAGAAAAGCCAAAGCTTAGCCCTTGAAATGCCATAATCTGCTTTACTCGTGTTTAGCAAAAGCTAAATAGCATGAGCACATGGCCAGAATTGCTGCACTCTCTCCTAGGGATCAGCCAGAGAATGGGTTTTAAAATAAGTGACATATTTAACCTGTTTTCATAAAAATGTTACTAGCTACTTGCAAAACAGTTATACCACACAGTTCAGGACAAAGCTCCATACACCAGCTGCACACACATACTATGCCTGTTAATGAACTCTCTCTCCCCAGTGGCAAGCAAGGTTTTGCAACGTTTTATCTTAGGATGACAAACTGAACCTTGAGCAATTTGAGAAGGAAACATGTTGAAAGTCCAGAAATGTCCCCCTCTTCCTGTTTTGGAAGGAGAAATAAAATATCAGCAAGTATAAAGTCATATGGCAGCCCCTTGGCAATAGTTAGAGCAGAGCTCACGCTGCCTCACTCATAGCACATCAGCTTCCCAGTGTGGCCACACCAACCATTACTTGACTAGCGTGGTAAGCACTGGGGCTGAATCAGAAAAACCAGGTATCCATTTGCTACTGTTAGGTGCCTGGGTGGCATTTATTTGCTACCAACCTCCTAAAATCCCCTTTGAGCTGCCGCTGAGCATTGCTTGGGCCTGTGTTTTTTGTGAACAGGAATATGTCAAACTCCTTATGTCTTAATACTTCTGAATTGTTCAGTAGCACAAGATCTACTTAGATTCTCAGGGCATTTCCCTGTATTTTTTTTCATCTGCAGGGCTAAATGCAGAAAACACCTGCAAACGTATTTATCAGATCAATTTTCACACAAAGGAGACCAGAGGAGTATTTCTCCTCTATCCGATAGCCTGAGCAGTTAAAACACTTGGGAACTTTTTTATTTTCTTTTTCCAAATTATCTGCACTACGGAACAAGAACTAAACTTTTTTGCTCACGATTGTAGCAACTGATATTAACTATTTTGTGGCACATACTTTTGTCTCTACCAAGTGAAGAAAAGGTGTTTTCTGGAACAGCATAAGCAGCACCACTAAAGGTGAATAATCAAAATGGTTCACAAAATTACACATAAGAAAATAGAGCCCTCTGATATACCTCCCTGACTTCCTTGCCAGCTTCAACATGTACTACAGACCCATTGAAATAAAAGTTTCAAAGAGAGACAGAGCTGGTACAATTCATATGCAAAATTATTAATTCTTCAAAATACTGCCAAAAATCATGGCAAAGATACAGCTCATGATGTCATCTTCTCTCCAAGATCTTTGCCTTTCAAAGTTACGAAAAGGCCTCTAATCTCATTGTCAGAGTACAGAACATGGTCTGAGTCAAATAAAAGACACATTAAATTCTAAGAAATGGGCAAAATCTTGTTCATAATGTAACTAATCCCTTCAACTCTGCTGTGCATGTTCTTGCAGTCAGAGCCTACATAAACATATGTGTCAGAAATGCCCTGCTACACATTCTGCCTTTGCCTTTCTTGCTTCTGACTAGATTTGCATGCTATTGTTTGGGTTTTCCTCCAATGTCATAAATTGTCACCAATTTATGAATGGATGAAAAGCAAAGGTAACATTTCTTTGCTTCATTTCCACAAGGTTTAACCTGTCCCAGAGCACCGAGTAATATTGGAATGTGAAGATAATGTTGCACAATGGGGAGGATTCTGCCTAAAGCAATCATTTGTAAAGGGTAGAATTCAGAAAAGATATAACTTACTTTAGAAGGCAATTAGATTCTCACTTAAAAGACAGAGCCAACATGACACATACTCTAGGTTGTGGGTTGTTGTTTGTTGGTTTGTTTGGGTTTTTTCCCCCCTGATCACTACCTTTTGTCTAGTTTGTCACAGCTCAGAACTGGACAGTTTTCCTACTGAACATGTAAATTTCCATCCCTTCATCTGCTCCTTGCAATGACAAAAGGAAAATATCAACCATGAATGAACATAAACAAAAGCATTTCTCCTCCCACCTTAAGAACTTGCTACATATGTTACAAAATGTAAATAACCTTTAGACAACATTCCTTCTATATAACAAGCTTCTTACACACTGAACACGTCAATGTGAAATCACTCGCTAATGAAAATGTTACGCAATATCAAAGGCCAAAAGAATGCATAAAAGATACGGGATAGAATATTGTTCCCACTAATTCAAAGACAGAATTCTGAATTACGGACTTCAGTGGGATACCACTTCCCCAGAATATGTTTCAACTTTCACCCAGTTCTCATCGGCTCCAGCTTTAGACAAAACATTAACATTACTCTGGTTACTTTCTTGTGTTACAATCTATCTAAACATGTTCTAGCTTAGGAAATACCTAATCATTGCTTTCTACCCACTGATGAACTTAATTGAACCTAATGACCTGCAAGTGCATATTAGCAAAGATGAGGTGAGGTTAGGTGAGGTGAAATGGGGAAAGGTTAAGTAGTCCATTTTATCTTCATTTTAATTAATGTTTCATCTTCAAATAGTTCAGTCACTCTGGCAGAAATAAGTAGGACTGTTTGATACCCATTTTAACATAATCTCCAAGAGCTCCTCCCTCCCAAGTGGGTGCCTAAGTCTTTCAATTAATAAGTTATTCCTTTGCTCTCACCCTCTTAGCCCAGAGAGCCTTGATTTGTTTTATTTAAAGTGGAACAACAGAAAGCAAACCCTTCCTCCAGCTTCAGGCAGCGTAATGCAAGCTAACTCCACTGTCATGAGCATGAAATGCTCTGTGTGATAATCCACCCTGAAAAGCAGCTAAATTAGCCAAAGCACCTCGGGTATCTCCACACCACATTAACTGTATAGGTGCCTAACTCAAGGACATGGCCTATGCTCCGGCCACCATGAACTAAACAATTAGACACAGTGATGCTCAAATTCACACCACCTATGAAACTTTGTGGATTTGGCTCTGTGACCTTGACCCTTTTTTCTTCTTCCCAGTTGAGATTTTTTTTTAATCTGCTTAAATGTTTGCATTAGGTGTTTATGTTGTTCTATTCAAAAATGCTAAATACTGATGCTTGATCACAGCAGAAATAATATACTCCAACAAGCACTGAAAAAAAGACCTGCCACACAGGGGAAAATGACAGTAAAGCCTCAAAGTGCTGGAGAACCTACGTCCTATTAATTAAAATATGAAACAAGTCATAACGTAAACCACACACACACAACCCTAAAAAGGATAAAAAAAAATCAAATCCAGAGTTAGAATGTTTGAGCACTTTTCTGTAAAGAGAGTTTTGAGGCAGAGAATTACCATTACTTTACAGCCATGTAATGAAAGCACTAACACCACAGCATGTAGGATATAAACATGACAAACTGTAATGGTCTCTCCTCCTGATTAAAACAAAGTTGAAATCCACAGTTGTGATTCTGGGTCACATTTTCCCAGTGATCAGACAGCAATTTAGTAATGTTTTGCTCTGGAAAATTCCCCAAGGTACCAGGAAATTTCAGTAATTCTTTCAGTAATACTACTTCAATCACTGCCCTGAAAAAAAAGTTTAATATAGACTATGTAGCCAGAAGGCCAACCCCTCCCCCAGTCATGAGGAGATATGACTTACTGAGTCTGCATATCTTTACACTCAGCAACTCTTGTATCTAACTCACTGCTGCGTAGTGGCTGTTGATAGCTAATCCTCAGTGAAGTTAGGTGTGGTATGAGACAAAGAAAAAGGAAAACAAATGCTAAGATATGTGGAATCCTCTGCATTTGTCAGACTGTACACACAGAATATATAAAGAAAAACAAGCTGAAATTCACACCCATCCTATGAGTACAGGCTCTGCTGTACAGTGTACAGAGTATACAGTAAGTGTATAAATTAAGAGGAAAAGCAGCAAAGTGTGAGGGAGGCTGAATCTCTCCTGCAGTTGAGCCTTCTGTTAACAATGAGACATAGAAGATGACTGTTCATAGAAAATATAGTTCAGTATGTCTATTATAATGCAACTGCAGCCCTGAACTGAAGATGCCTGCCACTGCTTTAAAGTAGGACAACGATTTCTGTTTGGAAAAGGATTTTAAGGAACACCATTTCTGTCTTGTTCTTGATTTCTTCTTTCTGAATGACATACGAGGCCAGGTGGGTGACAATGGCCTTTCCACTGAGGAGTGATGCCAGAAATAAGACAACACTACACGAGATTCCCCTTTTGCTCTTTTAAATACTGTCCCAACTCATGCTCTCCTAACCTAATTTAAGTAGAATTTAGAACTATATTTATAGCAGCTTTTCCACTCTGAAAACTGCCTTCACTTGCAGAAATTATGTTCTCTGGTAATTAAGTTGTATATTATAAGCTGCAGTATTGCCTTTGCACAAAACAGTTTGGGCTAAGCCTGCCTGCTTTTGATCCCAATTTCCTAATTATTATGGATCAACCTCTTCACTTGTGTTTCTGTCAAGTGTGAAGAGTTCATGGTGATTGGTTGTGTCAGTTCTTTTCACAGGGGAATTAAGCTGCATTCAAAATGCTGCAGGAGCTAACGCAGAGTCAGCAAGTGGCAGTGCCTTTCTATCAGAGAGTCCTCTTAAATCATGCTCTGAAGGAGGGATGTAACAGAAATAGCATTAGCCAGAAGTGAACACTTCATATCAAATACTCAGCTTGAATCTTTGCCCAATTCCTGACCCAATTCCAAATATACTGCCAGATTAGAAATTTGGAGGGTGTTGTCCTCCATTTTGTGATCCTTGCAGAAACAGGGCTGTGAGAACAGCCCGTTGGCCCCAGGAAAGGGAGTGAGTGTACTGTAGAGACACTCAGCTGCAATATGCAAGTTCTGAAAACTTTGCTCTCTCAGCTTCCTAAATCTCAGGCTGTACAGCTGAGCCAGGGCCCATGTGACTGTGAGTCTGCCCAGCTCCTGCTAAAATGAGTTCTCCCTGGCTATCTCCAGCACACATACTGTTCCCACAGACTGAGCCTGTCATCACCAGCTGTACCACCTGCTTGGACTCCTGGGGCCTTTCTGCAACTCCTCCTATTACCAAGCCATTTACTTGTTATAGCCTCATCCTGGCAATGGGACAAGTCAATCAGTGAAGACACCACTTCTCTCTGAATCTGAAGAACATAATATTCCTTCCAAGGCATCAAAAGGTGACTGGTATCACCTCTCTGTCAGTTCCACCTCTCCCCATAAGCACAGTCCCAGCCATGCTCTAGACCCTTACACACACCTCTCCTCAGATAATCCTCACTCTTAAGTAGGAACAGAAGCCTTACTGCAGGACTGCGAGGAGAAAGCTCTATCAGGTTGTGCTGTCTGATACAACCCACAGAGCTACATGCTCCCATTTATTCTATAGAAGCCATAAAAACCTGTCATAAACTGCATCCCACTTCTTGCTGCTTTGCTTGGTGATATTTAGGCTGCACCTGGGAAGAACTGTGGATTTTCTGACAGAGAAGACACCAGCTACAGCTGACAAAACTCTCCAGCTACTTGTGGCTTTTCCCACTGCCTGGAGGAAGACCTGAAGATGTGAAAGTCAGCTAGGATGTAGTGGGGAGGCTGGTGCCCAAGGCTACATGGTGCTCATCTAGCCAGACCACCTCTGATGTGAAGTTGCCTTCTGTAGTTACAGACAACTGAAAGGCCCAGGCAGTACTGCAGGAGATTAGGAGCTGCCTGTACTGATCAGACAATGATGCTTGTAATTCCACATCCCATCTCAGAGAGTTGCCAGTCTCAAATGCTTAAGCAGGAGACAAAAGAATTCTTATTTTGGCAACTGTAGAACAAATTGCCCCATTGGAGAATTATGATGAAATATGTTAAAAGTCCCAGGAGATGAAAAAGTGTTTGATGTGTATGTACATCCATGGTTTGGAAAAACTAGCACTGAACAAGATTCTTGCAGAAAAGTCCCAAAAATGTCCCAAAACCTCAATGGTTTAGGCAATGACAGTTTGAAAACAAGAAGCTGTTAAATACGTGTTTAATGAAAAAGCATGTAAGTTTACCTGATACACTCAGCTGGTAAACAGCAAAAGTGCAGCCTCACAGGAAAAGCAAGTCTATTGTTGCTTTTGCCATTCTCCCATTTTGACCTGGGCCAGGCTGGACACTGTGTTCTTCAAGGGCAGGATGTGGTTAAAACAAAGGGACAGGCCTCCACTGTAAGGCAGTACTCTCTCCCTATTATAGGCTGATTCTTCCACAGCCAGGGTCGAAGTGGCAGATGGCCTGGAGACATTTCCTAGTACAAGTGAGTACAAAAAAAAGATCTGACGCATTACTGCCCAGAGGAAAGGAGAAACTCCCTCAGTCATCTAGGTTAGGGTGCAGTAAAGTGAAGGATCTATTTTTAAAAAAAATCAAGACAAGGAATAGCATAGATTTAAATACATTTCCCTTACCTACAAATGTACCAAACACTTCTTCCTCTCCCCAAAGAGTTAAGCTACTATATTTTCTCTTTTACTGCCCCAAACAATATTTATCTCATGTACAGTGTGGAGTTGAAGTAGCTTCATGTTCTAGTTCAACTAGCTCAAAGGAGCTTACACATTTCTCCACCAGTTCCAGTGCAAAAGCAATGCCATTTCTAACATGTTTCTTGGTCTTACCCTGTACTACCCTATTTAGGTTCTGTAAACTCCTGAACTTTGTGGAATAAGCGCCCAAGTTTATAAAACCTTGTGTAAAATTTTTGCCAATTAGCTAGGTTGCACTTTCATGCAACCTAGCTAATGAATATCAGCTTTAGCCATACATATTACTTAGCCTCTCAAAGTTAACATAGGGTGTTTATTCTTGTCAGGTTACCTGTTCAATGCAAAAACGATAGATCTTCACAGGATGGTAGCTAAACAGATTTCCTGTCTGTGCTGACAGAGCAAAGCAGGCTACTACTTTGCTACCCCAAGAGAGTAAAGCAGAAATACTGTTAAATTTGGAGGAAGACTCCTGGGAGCCAAGATCTGAACAGCTATAGGAACCAGAAATTCCCCAGTCAGCAATGCACCTAAACACAAGCCTGACTGACTGGAATTACTTATATGCTTAGAATTACATACACACTGAAGTAATTGCCAAACTGGGGCCAATGGCTGTTTCTGACATGCTGAGCCAAAATATTCCCAGTACGTACCAGTGTTTCTGCTGTCGAACCTGCACAAAGACCTCCACCATTAATAGGTAACTGAAGCCCTCAACTGAAAGGCTATGAAGGACCTAGTGCTAAGCATTACACTAGACATTTGTTGACTTGGACATAGATTATATAGGGTATTTCCAGCACATCAAAGCCAGATATAACCTGTGAAGAAAAAAAAAAAGGAGCTGGCTAGCAATCCTTTCAGATTTTCCATTCTTTCAGAACATACTTTGATGAGATTTGGAATCTACTTGTCCTGGGTGTCCAGCTGGGCACCCAGGACAAGTAGATTCCAAATCTCACTCTTGAATCAGGACACAAACTTCAGACAGAAGGAAATCCCTCTGGTTTGTTATCTGTTGAGCCTTTCAGCTGCATTTGCTCCTGGCTGATGTAGCGACACCCCATCAAAAGGGTTTCTAAGAATATCGTATGCATCACAGAGTGACTGCCACATAATTCCGGGCTAAGCAAGATGGTACAGGGAATTAGCCCTTCATTTCCATTTGTGGTCCTTATAAGAGAGAGTCATTAATTCCGCAGTTCAGAGAAAAATCTATTATCTGCCCCTTTTCAAATCAAGTGGGTAGGTGAAAATTCAGGGTTGGCAGATCAAGCAGACAGACTGCAGGCAAAGAGACTATGTGCATAGACTGAGGATGTTCTCTGGCATGATACTATTTATGAATAGTGAACATGAATTCCTCCTTCTGTCAGTAGAGGAGAAATAAGTGAAACACAGAGACAGCATCTGAGGTCACAGCTGCAAATGCCTTTGAAGGTGAAATTGTTGGTGTGGAAAACATTTAGTACTGCCTTAATCATTTTCACTGTAGGGTCAAACTGAAAAAATAAAAAAGGATGTAATTAAAATTTGAAGTCCAAAACTGTTCCTGAAAACTCCTACTCAGCTGCTGCATAACCTTGAAGCAGTCTGAACTCTCTGGCTGACCGAAGTTTCCTAAAGCCACCTCTGCACAGACCCAGAATTGCCCATCCCAGCAAGGCAGAGTAGGTCAGTATATAGTACCTGCCTGAATAGTACCAAAATCCAAAGAGCAAGTGCTCTTGTAGACCTCCATTGTAGGATTTCATTTCACACCAACAAGCCAGAAGCTGCACCCTCCACCTTTTCTCACAATTCATCAGAAGAGTTTCAGTTATAATGACACATTTAGGAAGAAAGAAAAAAAATTTAGACGACTGCAAGGACACACAGATGTGAATTCCCACATGCTAAAGAAGGGCAGGATCTCATGTGCTGCTGTCCATACCCCTTCCTGCTAGCTAGCTCTAGTGAAGTTGAATTGCCAAGTATGAAAGCATCTAACTGCCCCAGACATTGTGCAGGTTCAGAATTCTCCAACCATCTAACACATAGCTAGCAGCCTATACAGATGCACCTAACTTACTGGATTTATTAGATACTACCTCCATCTATATACACTGTAGGCAAGTGAACAATGAGCCTGCCTTGAGGGTCGGGAGCTCTAATGACCTGGTACTGTTTCTCAAATAATTCCAGTGGCTAGGGATGCATGTTAGTGAACTAGAAGGTGAGTTAGAACAGTTCATCCTGATGATACCAACAGACTCTCTAAACCTGGCCCACTCTCATGACAGAAATATTTTCTCTGATTACAGAGGACATTTTGGCAGCCACAGTTCTGAGTGAAAACACACACACCACAATTTTTGTGTTGCGTCTGTGGAATAATTAGTGACACTACCTGTGTTAAAAGCTCCTTGTACACCAGAAGTGGGGTGAAGCAAACTGTATATACTCTATCTGCACTTAAATGTGCCTTTCTATGATTACATCAGTCACTCTGTTAATTAAAATAATTTTGTTGGGACTTCCTTTAGCTTTTAAAACAAAGAAATTAAAGGCCAGAGTAATTTAAACAGTGACTATCTTTGCAGGTACTCCTCATTACAGCCTGGCACCAGCTCGGTGAGAAGGAATTTCTGACTGCGCTTATTTTCCACACCCATGAGATCAGCGCTGACTTACATCAATGCATGTTCACTTGCTGTGTCTTCTGCTGCTGATCATGGCTAAGAGGTTTCCACTCCCTGGATACTTCAGCCAAGGTCTCTGCCAGAGTTCTGTCCATCTCAGCTCTTCATCTAATTACTACAGAATGCAGTCTGACGCTATTAAATAAGTCTCGTTTAAAAAAAAAACAACAAAAAACCCTAGATCAACTGGTAGACCTGAGATGACAGGAACTTCTGGAGAGAAAAAGGTTATAAAATGTAGTCAGTCTAGGCATCTCTTAAAAATCCTAATTTGTTCCTCTCACTGTGCCCTGAGATCAACTATTCTCTGGGGCAAGAACAGCCTTTTTGTGGCAGGGTTTGTACATTGCCTTGCTCTTTATGCTGACTGGGACTCTCAGATGCTATTATGATTAAAAAAAAACAAAACAAAACAAAACAAACAAACAAAAAAACCCCAACAAAATAAAGGAAGGAATGGAAGATTTATTTCTTCAAAGTAAAGCCTATTTTGATCTGTCTGGTTTTTTTGGTTGGTTGGTTTTTTACAGCCTAAATATTACTACATTGTCAAGTTCATCTCCCTTAAGGCACTTGATAGTTAGATTTTATAAGTAATCATGAATGTCTGCTTAGTGAGGGCAGTTCTTAAATTTTTACTAAACCTCTCCTGAGCTTTGGGTGCTATTGAGGCATAGAGGTATCAGTAAGGTTAATTTTATTTTTGCCCAATGCAATCTAACCACTCACGATCCACTTCCTTTAGAGTCTGACATAACTGTGAAAGTATTTTGAATATTTATAATGTTTGCAAAAATTCACGGTCTCCCCCTTTCCAAGACAATATTAATCAGCAGATGAGGAAGAGCAGTAAAAATTCTTCCTTAGACCAGGCTATAACTTCCCATTCAAATACAGTGTTGCTAATTGTCTTTGAAAGTATTTATGTTTCATCAGTGTCTAAAAGCCTCAAAGTAGAGTAGAGCTTTGTGGGGCCTGGCATTACATAAAGCAGAGAGACAGATTCTGTCCTGAAGTGCTTTCAGTCTAAGTAGGCAAAACAAACAGCACATAAAAGCAACAGAAGGACTGAAAACAAGTGACTTGTCTGAGATCATACAGCAAGTCAGGAATGCACTGGTCTCATTTGTAATAATCAATGAACTCAGCCCTTTTTTTCAAAAGAAAAAAAAAAAATCAGTGTAATGATGTGTTTCTGCCTCTACCTCCACTGTAGAAAACATTTATTGGTGCCTACTAATTTTGACACTTGACAACTACAAGGATTTAAGATGCTTTAATAGCTGGTTCTTTCCCACTGTGTAAAGAACTGAGGTTGAAAGTCTGATCTCTGTTTGGAGGGACTGGGTTGGGTAGAGCAGTTATGCTTGTTTCACATTGAACAGGCTCCCTACCCCCAGCACTAAATTTTATTAGGTCAGTGTTTCAAAGACATGGCTATGATGTCCTATAAAGACTATTGCAGCATTCAAACAAACCTTGTACTCAGAAGAGTACAATACAAGAGGCTTCTTCTCAGAAATATCCCATTACATACACAGGCATTTTCAACTGAGATTGAATTAGTCAAAACCTATTCAATGTACTTATGTTAACACTACAAACCCCTTTGGATTGCAAATCAGATTGGCAGAAGCAGCAAGAAAAGGCTCGCTCAGACATTAGGAACAATTCAGGCATCCAAGCTCACAACGGTTATGACTCAATCTGGCTTGATTTCTGGTAGACAGATTAAAATGCCTTGTTTGTACCAAATAAAGCATGAATAATAGTATTGCCTTTGTCTGCCTCTTACACTGCACTGCTGTTAGAGCTGCAGGGGACAATCCCCCCTACTGGTGATACTCACAAAGAGACGTTACCTTCAGCTTCCTGCTCATAAGAGACTTTATGGTGGGTCAAGGCTGGCTTCAGCGATGCAGAAGACTGTTCAAGTAGCTTTCAGCTTCTGTTTATCTTGCCAAGTCCTAGGGTCAATGTGGCGAGGTCATTGCTGGATTGTTCCTGTTCTTCAAGTTGCTCTGATCCAACCACTCTAAGAAATTACAGCAAAGCGTTCTTATTGGCACATTTGATGAATTACATTCTAAAGAATACAACTCTGACCCCTGCATTTGCTTTTTTCTTTTTCTTTATTCTTAGAAGAAGAGCTAACAAGGCTGATTTCCTCACTGCAGGCCAAATGGCTGTAAGAGCGCATTATAATTTCTTTGGTCCACTGGGCAAGATGCTGTCATCTTTTTGAAACAACAGGGATATTTTTAATTTACACTGAAAAGAAGCTTAACAGAAATTCAAGTGATGTAATTTGGCAGAAAAAAATTCCCTTTGGTTTTGTTCTGCTTCTGTATCCACCAGACAGTAACTGTAGGTAAGTAGCAGTTACATTACCAGGATATTTTTTTGCATTTTAGCCGAAGTGCATTAATGTGCATAAACCGAACAGTCTGTGACACAGAGACACAGCTATAGTCTCTCCCATAGAGAAGCACTTAAATGTCAGACTACAACGAGCACCCTGATACCCTCACACACTTGCTTTCACACTCTCTGCTCCTTATGATACTTCAATTTGTTTTGCATTGTGGCACCTTTTCTGGGTAGAAAGCAGTCCCACCCAGATCCACTCATAGCCCAGTGGGTTGGATGTCTTTACACTAACACTGCTGAACAAGCGGTGTGGTCAGTAAAAAGAAAAATAGGAGGATTGGTGCTGCCATTCTCCCCTTGTGCTCCAGCTGGGCTCTAAAAGGAAAGGACAGCAGCAGCTACCAGGTATTTGTGCCTTGTTATGCAACCAGGAAGAGGAGCACTTATTTCTGAATCCAGCTTTGGTTTAGGTGAGAAAAAAATACCAAACTGCTCAGAAAGGAAAAGCTACAGGTGTATGAGAAAGCAGAAATTAGATGCCTAGAAGCAAAAAAGTTGGAGTAATGAGGGACCTCTGCCAGCACTTCCTAGCTGAGATTAGGTCACAGGTTTGGATCTCTGTCCTGACCTCTAGTCAAAGGGCAAGATACAGGCTTGTGAGTGTCACTGTTCCTGACTATATGTTCTCGCTATCACACTTTGTCTAGCTGTATCTTGAATTAGACCCAAGTAACTTGGCTACCCAATTTAACTCCCAATGAACTTACAAAGTCCCACTGCCAAGTTTTCTACTATTATTCTTTTCATTTTAATGAGCTGTAAACTATATATACCAAGGTGCTACTGCATCATGGGATGTGCAAAACTGCCTGTGTATTTGTTTCTGGGACCAAACGAGCTGAACTGCTGCTGTATTCATCATTGTAGAGACCTGCTTTCCCCAAGCCTTGGATTGCTCTGCCCTCCATTCTCTCTCAATACAGGAAGCTGACAATTGTACCATCTATCACTGCATAAAACATGGCCTCACCACACCTCCTCCTGGGACATAAAGTCTTAGACTTCCTAGCTTCCGAAATTTTATTTTAACAGGATCCACCTGCTTCATTTTTTTTTTATTACTTTCAGAAACTCAAGCAGCAAGAACACATCATTTAGGCAATGCAGAATGTCTCCAGCAGTAACACAGCACAAATGGACTACTTTGGAAAACATAATTGCTGGGTTGCAGTTTTCAATACAGCTCTGAAAACATAATCTCTTTAATTTGAGTCCTGACTATGCTACCACCTACTAACACATAGAAAGAGTCACCGAAGTGGAACTGCTCTTTAGTCTCACCGTGATTTATACCTGTCACAGGAGATGTAAATTCCCTAGCAGCTGTGAGCTGGCATTAGAGCAATGCTGAGGTTTTTTGGAAAATAAAAAGCCATAGGAGACATGGGAGGTAACACTTTTTTCTACTTTTCTTTTCCTCTTTTCCCATTTCTTAAACACAAATTATATACTTTTTTTTTTCTTTCAGAATTTGCTTTTGAAATTTTAAAGGCTGATGGGAAATGTGCTGCAACAATTTTGGGAGCAACCTCCCTTCCTGTACTTTATTCTATCAAATTTATACTATGTTAACCACAAACTCCACACCCTGCATCACTAGGTACTTCCTAAAATATAATTCACAGTTCATGAAATATTTGCTATAGGTCTGCAGAGAAGTGTCTGTTTACATGTTCCCAACACCTTTTTGCAACTGAGTAATTAATCTGGATAAATATATGAAAATACCTTCTATTTTGATATCACATTTCCGAGCAAGAAATAGCAATTCCTCAAGAACTATCAGTCATCCATGGGAAGCTATGAGGTAGGCCTCAACATTGCCAACTCCCAAATATTCTGGGGAAGGTTTCTTGCCCCCCTCCCCCGGAGTCAAGCTCTCTGCTAGAATTAAAACATTTACACAAGATCCTTGAATTTCCAGCTATAATTCTAGTCTTCATATGGCCAGATAAAAGTTTGAAAACATGATGTCTAACATTTTTCTTTGATTTTGTAAACTGCTTTATTTTAAAACTAACATCTGATTCTAGTGGAGGTATGAGTTGGGGCATGTAGAAATAACAAAACTTTGTGTCCATGCTGTAAAAACCTTGTGCCCATGCAACAAAACATTATTTTAGTGGATATCTTAAGGTATTGAGTTGTTCTAGTCATAGACAGATCTTGATGCTTTTCAGCTGGTTTGAATTTCTCCAAGTGCTGTTATACAAAAAGTCATGGTGTATAAAGCAAGTGAAACCTTTCAGCATGCAAGAGAAGATCTACCTTTGTTATTGTGTCCTCAGCTTCAAATACTCCTCATTAGCAGCTGTCTCTAATCTTCTAATGAGCCTGTAACATCATTTAGTTCTGAAGCCACACTCTGTTCTCATTGCCCTTCTGATTTTAATGTGAGTTAAATTGGGGTTTAACTTTTATTCATCTCCCAAGTTTCTCAGCTGTGAATAATCCTCACAGCTCAGTGATTTGGCTGGTATTTGTTACCTATGCCTTGCTGCTAAATTGCTCCTACCTGTCCTAACAAGCTCTCTGAGTGGGCCAGCTGACAACTGTCTAAAAACAAAATGAAAGGGAAAACAGCAACAAACTTAAGCTTAATTGGGTAGTGTGAAAAACAGGTTACCTCATCAGCTTTTGTAATTTTCACGGATTAATTAAAGGATAATGTTTGCCGCAGAGGAGTTTATGAGGCAATAAATAGCTTTTGTGGCTGATTAAATGCCAAAGCCAAGCTGATAAAGGCATCTAATAATTGCAAAAGCCATTTAGTGCCTTGAATACATCTCTGCCATGGATGCAAGTCTTACTATATGACAGATTAGCAGCAGACTAACAAAACAGAGAGGAAGTCTCCTTGCCCCTAGAGACCTTGAGGAGATAAATAGATAAATTCATGATCCATGCAACTCAGCCCCAAATCCAAAATTTCACTTGTCAGGGAACAGACACAATGCACATGAAGATGGTGATTTTACTGTTCTATAAACACTTCAACAACGCACAAGCCACCTCCTTGGGCCAAGCAACACCCTGTTACCTGCAGGGCTGAAACACCCTAAAAATCCCACCGGAGTGCCCGGTGCTCCCTGCCTTTTCCCGCAGCAGCCGAGCAGCGTTGCTGCTGCTGGCAGAGGGGACTGCAGCCCAGCCCACCTGGCCCTTGCTTGTGAGGTGGTTTATTCTTTTTGGGGTGCCCAATGGCAGACCCGGGGGTGGGATGCAACGGGGAGGGGGGAGCGCTTTGAGGCCATCTCGCACTGGGCAGTGGTGACCATTGGTGCCTCAGAGGGAAGCAGGGGACTGTGGGGAGAGCCTGTGCTGGCACCTCGCGTTACCTGGGTGGGCGGCCAGGCCAGGGCCAGGGCTGGGGCTGGGGCCAGGGCTGGGGCCAGAGCAGGGCCGCCAGCTTCTGGAAGGCTCCACAGGTGGGACGGGGCTGGCTCCACGTGCTGCCCAATGGCCACCAATGGTTGCAAATGACTGAAAACAGCCGCTGGTGCCTCCTGCTCCTTCCCTCCTGTGAACACTGTGGGGTGCGCAGGAGGGCAGTGAGTGTGGGCTCTGGGGGCGGGTCAGAGACAGCTGCACTCCTGATTTAGGGGCCTTTTCTGTTATTATTACTGTTTTGAGCACGAGGGGCTGTGAGAGTAGGAGGGCAGCCTGGCTGCTGCATCCTCACAGCCAGCGTTGGGCTCTGGAGCCCCTGTGCACGGGCTGTATTTCTGCAGGTTTCTGTGCAGATGCAGGAGGCTGCAGGGTCTTTGCCTCCATCTGCCACTCAGGCTTATTTGGACTTCCAGGTTGGCTCGTTTGTTTTCTCCTCTGGTGGTGGCACACCAGGCTTCCATGCCCATGGCTGGAGCTGCTTTTTGTGCTGAAGTGGGCAGAGGATGAAGTGGCACGGTAGGCTCCCAGGGGTAATGGATTCAAATCTCTTCCACAGCAGTGCTGTGGTGACTTCAGAAGCTGTGACCACATCTATATGGAAGGCAAAAATACTGCACAGTGGGAACTTGGGAGAAATAAACCAAACTGAACCAGAGAAAATGGTCTGATTGTAAGTGCATCTCATGTCCCTTCCTCCTCCTTCATGTTCCCCAACTCCACACAAGCCATGGTATTTTTTTTTTTTCTCACTCTTCTTGCTTTATTTGCTGCCTTGCTCTTCAATTGATAAATAATAGCCACAGCCAAGGAATGACGTAACTTGTAACTGCAAGAACATACAGTTCTGCATTTTATAAACAATAATTAACTACTGCTGACTGTGCCAGCCTGAAATGCTGATCACATCTTGCAGCTCTTACTAGGGCAGCAAAGAAAGCAGAAGTATCATCTTAGAATTCTGCCATGATGTCCTTTCTAGCTTGCAAATAAACTGATAATTTAACTGATATGATGCCTAAGTGGGTGAGCATTAAAGTAATTGTGAACAAACACTGGTGGTACGGCATTGACTCTTGGTTTGGCTAGTGTGCATGATGCCTCTCTCTGCAGTCTCTTTAAAATATATTCTGAATATGAGTATGGGCAGTATTTTGACTTTGTGCACAGATGGGAACTTTGCCTATGTTTATATAGGTATCCAAGGCTTCCAAATGAACAGGAAATAGCACCTCAGTATTTTTAGTTTGGTTGACAAGATTGTTGTGTTTTGTGAGTGATGATACTTGCAAGAGACACCAAGGGTGAACAATTGCAAATGTAACCAAGTGTTTTATAATTTGAACTGAGTGGAGATGTGGGCAGCGTGGTGAAATAGATCAAAATACAGTGCAACTTTTTCCTAAAGCCACACTTGCCTTGTTAGGACAGAGTCAAAAGTCAGTTTTGCTTTTCAGTGAAGTAGAGGCAGGAATCAAAGTGCACTGCTTTCTGGGGGTTGTTGTCTTGTTGATGTCTTCCTTCTCCGGCTATGGCAGAGATGATATGCAATTCAACTGAAATTTTTCAAGTTCTGTTTACCAACTTGCAAAAGCAGTTAGATTTGAACATCTGCATTAGCTCTTCCCTTGGCTTATCATTACAGATTTATACTTGAAGTCTTTATTTCTAGGGTGCTAGGCTGTGGCTGATAATTAAATAGCCGTAAGCGCAGCATGAGTCATGAGAAACAGGGTCAGAATACATAAATGTGTATCTGAAGAGAACAATATTTATTCAAAGAAAGAGAACTAACACAGAAACAGTAGCAAAAAGCGTACCACAGCTAACTGCTCAATTCACTTGCTGCCGGTGCACTGATAAGCATTCCCGTTTTCTCGATGGAGTATCTAAGCAGCCAGCCTGCATAAACTATGAAATGTAATTACTTGGACATATGGGAAGTCTCTGGCAGGCACAGACTTGGCATGGAGAGCACAGTGTCACCCTGCAAAGGTCCCTGGAATGGGAGTGCATTGGAGACGTGGCCAGCATGTTCCGATAGCTCAGCTATTTCTAAGCCTCTGACTGAACTGCAGATTAGTTCCATTTGCTGCGTTCCTGGAACAGCCCTTTGGCAGGATGCAGCATATTAGTCTTCCTTTGTCCCTATTTCTGCACTTCACCCTTCCCTACTTTTCCTGCAGTTTTTGTACCTGACTCTGAATTTATTGGTTTGAAGTCACTGCTCTCTGGATTGACTTCATCTAAAAAGGAAAATTGAACAGTAAATGATTTCCTTTAGTATGTGGAATTTTCCTCTTACAACTTAGCGAATCCTGGTCTGAAATATACTTTATAAGAAAATACTGGATGTCATCACCTCTGAGAGTGTATGTTTGTTGATTACTTGCTAAATTAAAGACAGACACTCAACACTGAGTTAGCTAGCCACATGATGACAGGCACACAACACTGAGTTAGCCACCTACTTGTGCTAAGAAAATAGCCCAGGTTTTGAGTGTGTGACTTTTTTAAGGTCTGGGGGAGGGAAAGGAAAGATAACCTAACAAAGTTCCTAAATCCATGTTTGAGTTCCCTCGTGTTATTTGGTGCTAGGTACTTTGTTTCTTCAGCTCTTTCTAAAGTATTCAAGATTTGGCATAGTTTAGCATTAGAGTTTGTATAGTCTTTCGCATATTTATACAGTAAAGTGGCAAGTTTTTAGTCAATGCAAATTCAGTATCAGTCCTCTCTGTGTAAGCAGCAGATCTGCTAATTTTTTCATAGAATCTTAGA
Organism: Antrostomus carolinensis; assembly: GCF_000700745.2. Classification (NCBI taxonomy): domain Eukaryota; kingdom Metazoa; phylum Chordata; class Aves; order Caprimulgiformes; family Caprimulgidae; genus Antrostomus; species Antrostomus carolinensis. The sequence continues at coordinate 77,652 of NW_010333709.1, forward strand.
TTGTTAATTTTCACAGAAACTTCATATTCTGAAAACCAGCCTCTCATCCCATTCAGCTGTATGTTTCTGCAGTTTATTTTAATGAGAGATCAGTAATGCACCAGTCTTGAGAATTGTAGTAGTGTGTGAGGAATGACACATTCAAAGCAATGATGGTTGAGTGTGTCACCTCACTCAGCTGACATAGCAATGTAAGCACTCGGAGAGGCAATTGGAGTCGCTAAACTGGAATGGGCTCAAGTTGATAAGAGAAAAATCTATCAGAATTGATAGAAAGTACAGTCCTGGCCATATTGCAGCTTAAATATTTGTCCTGAAAGCTCCGATAGTATTATCTGAAATGTATCTTTTTTGATAGTTGTCTTCCTTTTTCTTGGAAGTAAGTGTAATTTTCAAACCTGAACTTAGTGGCTGGTATACTTGTTGGTTAATCAGGATATAAGCATCGTTCCTGACTTTATGAAGGACTGAGCACGTAGCTTCATTGTGTGATGGTGGGTATTCTTACATGGGCATAGTGAAAGCACCCTGCCCTTATCTGGCATGTTATGACATCTGTGCCTGGAAAGCTCTAGGTAAAAGTTGAACTTAATGTGGTTCTCTTGTGCAAGTAACTTATGACCACATGCAGTCCCTGCTTAATCTTGTTTGTTTAATAAGATCAGTATCTTTGTTTTCTTATTTTGCAAAGCATGATCCTAAGCCTTTGCCACACCTTTTGCTGCTCAGAATTCAAACCTTCCTTTGAAGATGGTGTTTCCTCCCCCCCGACTGCTTCTGGTACTGATTGTTATAGTATCAGAATATCTCACTGTCTCAGTTTTATAAATCCCTTGTGAGATGAGGAGGTGGTATTTCTCCTGCATCCTTGGCCCTTCTCTATAAAAGGAGTAAAAAGGCAAATCTGTTAAACTTGGATTCCTGACATAAGGTACCAGAGACCTATTTTTACTCTGAGAATTAACAAATCATTGTTATGAACAACTTCAGCTTTAAAAGGTGAGCCTCCTGGTCTTAACTTCTTCCAACTTGTCCGATAGAGACTTTAATTTTACTGAAATTACGTTTCATGAGATGTACTTCACTTTCTTGAAAAATCATCTAAATTGAAAAAGAAAGAGCTAAATGTATTTAAAATATTTTTGCACAGCTCTACCAATAGAAGCAGAAGATTTTGGAGTGTTTGAAATGTTGATGGTGATGTGTGCTGATTTCTGCAGATGCAATCAATGCTGGCTGGGTACAACTTAAATGGAGATGAGAAGTTGCAAGTTTTGATCCCTGTGTGCACAAGAAGTTCATAAAAATGGCTTAACCTTAGCAAAGGACAAGCATTAAGAGTAACTCTGTTGTCTTCTTGTTTATCTATTGCAGTGTAGCATTAAAAAACCAAGATCCCAAAGGGCCTTGTACAATTACTGGGAAAGAAAAAAATCAACTTTCTGAGCCAATAAAACAGCTGCATTTTTCAATAGAAATAAAAGCTAACTATGAGATCTCTTAGGTCACCCAGTCTAGCTCTTATCAACACAGGGTTGTTCCCTAGAATGGATAGCTCTTGTTCTTGATTGTGTTTGGTTTTGTTTTGTGGGGTTTTTTTTTTAATTAAAAAAATAAAAATTACAAGGCATATTTTCTCTTCGACCTGAAAAGAAATGTTTCAGAGCACAGCATATCTCAGTGGCAAGAGTATTTTCTGGTCAGCAAACAAGTCTTTTATGATGGGCTACCTTAGCCCATGTAACTTCATTTTTGGTTTTGAGGTTGTGTGTCTCAGTAATATTTGTTAAGCTTCGCCCATATTTAACTCTTACTTAGTATTTCTGTAGGAAGCAAGTTCCTTTTTAAACCCTTTGTTGTGCATTTGTCTTGTAGGCAATACAAATAAACACGTGAAGACATGCCATTTAAAGGTTCTAATAGTATGCCTTGCAAATAAATGCACAGTTGTGTGTAATAAAACAAAAAAACCCAAAACCCCAAATGGTTCTCTGCAGTAAGAACTGGAAGAATGTGCATTTGTAGAATTCATTGTAGATCACCAGGTGGAAGTTTTTGGTATAAAACTGAGTTTATAGAAACATTTGCACTGTGGAAGCACCTTTTTTTCTCACCCTGAACAAGGGTGGACTTCATAATTTCCTCTTTGCACAGGACTATCATGACTGAACAGGTATAAATATCCAAACTTGAACAACTTATTGTAGCATTGAAGCAATATTAAAATGCTCAGTGTAGTTCTGAAACATTTTGTTTTTTCAGATGAGAGTTTTATTGAAGGAAAATTTTACAGGAAGCTTTTAATAAGATTTTGATTGCTTTAGACACATGTAGTTGTTATTCCCAAAGCACTGGGAGGGCAACCAAGCGCTTACAAACTGCTATGTTTTGGACAACATAGTAATACAGAAAAGGGAAAGGGCTACAGAAATTGAGATCCTTCCCTCCTTCAGGAGGCTAGTGAAAGAAGGACTTTTTTTAAAAAAAAAACAACAACAAAAAAAACCCAACAAACAAAAAATAGTTCAACATAGTATGTTTAGCTGTTGACTGGGAAAAAAAAGACACATGGAAGCTTGGCACAGACCTTCCACTCTGTTAATAAGAAATAAAAGAAAATTAAATCTTTGTTGTTGCTTATTCCATAAGGCGAATGGAGAGGACTGAAAGCCTGCTCTAAATCCGTGGATTGCCATTTTTGGTTTTTGTGATGTACTCACTTGTTTAGTACCTTCCCTCCCCCAATGCCACCATCTTGCCAGCAGAAAGCCCTGCATGCATATGCAGAAGGAAGGAAGGCATCTCCCCTCTGGGTCACACCCAAGCTTGCTGAGTCATGTCAGTGTGAAGTTGGAGCTCTGTTACCCAGCTGCTGTGTGGTCCTCACGGGAGAACTTTCCAGGAGTGGAATACTGGAGTACTGGAGAGTAGTTTTGGAGTACTGGACAGTACTGGAGAGGGTAGTTTTGTCAGGCTCACACCAACGGAGATATTTGTTTGTTGGGCAGAGTCCCCCATTTCAAACCCATAGGGTTTGACTCTGGTTTTGGCTGCCAGAGTAGGAACTAAAGCTTGATTCCTGAACACTGAGTTAGCCTCAAAAATAAAGTGTACTGAACAGGTACCTCCAAACCTGCTGAGGAGAATACTGAAGTAGTGAAGCCACTAGAAGGAGCCACCTAATAAAGTTTCTGACACAAGTTCAGAGGTCATGTCTTATACTAGGATACTGAAAGAATTCAGATGAATAGTCATCTCTGTAACAATGCTTATACTCAGAGAGCTGCCCTTGAAGTAGTTTGCTTGAAAGTGATTTAAAAGGTAAATTAATTTTTACTATAAAGCATGTCCCTCCTTGACTCAGATTAAAGAAGAAACTGCAGCTTCCAAGCTTTTGAGTACAAAGCAACTTATCACCAGCCACGAGTCAGTTATTGCTGTTGTCCTTAAAAGATTTAAAGCTTGTCCTATGCCAAAGCTCCATTTAACACTGCAAGCCTAGCTATATTTAACACTACTTGCCAAACACTTACAAACGTTATTTGCCATTTGTAAGCAAGTTAATGAAATTTTATATATGTGAACATGTTTTCATCTTGGAAGTTTTCCCACAGTTCCTACCATGTCAAAGTTGCCCTACTCCTGCTTGAATTAAAACTTAATTAATTAGACAATTACTACATTGCCTTAGTAACCTGTAGAACCATGGGATGGTAGTAAAGTTGGTGATACCATTAATGTAAGTGTAAGCATTTGTCTTGAAATCTAGTAATGTTAACGTAAAACACAAGCTTTCTAGAGATAAAGGGCATCTAGTACAAAGGACTACAGGAAAAGACTAAGCTTGAACTATTTTGAGTTAAACTAAATCATGAGTATGTACACCTTGGATCTTCAGTGTAATTTTGATTTCAGCAAGCTTAGAAAAAAGCTCCAAAAGCATCAGGGAGCAAGATAAAAAAAAAAGTCGTAACTACATCTTCAGAGAGAAAGCAGCTTCCTGCTTAAGTGGTTTCTGAAGTGACACGTCTGGAGACAGACAGACGTGTCAGGCTGAATTCTTAGTTTAACAGACATTTCAGAAGGCATGCTTATGCTTACGCAGATCTGGTGCACATTTGCAGAAGACAGGTTTCCATTTAGTTTCAAGTAGAATTTCAAGCAAAGTTTGGTTGAAAAGCACTATTATGTACACAGTTCTTTCAAAACAGTTCTTCCAGCCCAGAATGTGGTCACCAGTAAGAGGTACTTAGTTCTCGCAAATTAGCAAGCTTTGAAACTGGGACTACATAATTAACTTGGAGGTCTGGCTTTGGTGACTATTGGTGTTCTTTTGATGCCATTAAATAATGGAAATAGTCTAGTAATTCAGTGCAAATCACACACAATGCATCAAGCCTCAGGCACGTGTGGTTCTAGTCATGGGTCATGTTTTTTGGAGCCTGCAATGATGGAAATTGCAGTCAATTCAAGGTTTAGGCTATGTCTTCAATAGCAAGTAATACACTGACATCCTTGCACTGTCTTTGATGTTTTAATTTCAGCCCAGAAAGAAAAAGCTTTTCTATTTCAGCCCAGACCCTGGTCTGGTCCAGCTGAACACCCATTAAACAGCTCAAATGCAGTCAGAAGCAAGAAATATGCTCTTGGAATGCCTGAGTTTTGCTGTAAGTGAATGCACTTTGTGCACTGAGAACACTGCACTAACAAGCCAGGTCATGGTAAATGGTCTGCCAGCTTAGAAAGCAGAGAAAAGCTCTTAGTTAAACATTAAAGAAACTAAAAATGTTTTCTATATATACTTAGTGCAGTGTTCCTGCTGGTTTCTATTTTGAAAGTGTTAATTCACAGAACACTCAAAATCAGTCAGTACATATAATAATCTTGAAACAATTATTCAAGATTCTGCTCCCCCATCTGCCAGGTGCAGGAGTCTTTTTGATGTCATATCCAAGAGGGCCATCACTAAGAGTATTATGGTTGCATAGCAACTTCAATGTGATAAATAACTGGTTTAAAGCAGTCCTGTGCTATGTGTTTCTTTTCCAACAGAAGCCAAACAGTTTCCTACCACTGCAACTAATACAACTCTTGAAGAAAATACAGGCAGTGTTTTATGACTAAATAAGAAGTTTCTTTATTCAAATATCTTGTTAGTCCTGGGCACTATCCCCAGATTGGTGCACCAAGTTATCTTAAGAGTACCCAGTATTCCAGCATTGTAATTTCTCTGCAAACAGAACATCAAGCCCCATCTTGTCCCTCCCCCTGCCGGGATTATCAGTTGAAAGCAGAACAGAAATATTCTATGTATGAAGGCAGAAGTGAACTAATATAATACTAGTAATTTCAAAAAGCATTAGTTTTTTCCCTGGTCAGCTACAGTGAAGAGTCTTCTCTACAGAAAAAAACCTTAAATGTGAACATACACAACATACAAGTTACATATTCCCAGTTCTGTTTATTTTCATGGAATGCTAATTTAGTTACAATATGGCAGTTCATAACTACTGAAATGTGACATTAATTCATCTCCAATGCTGCTGAACAGTCTTGATCTATATATATATTGTTTTAAAACAATCTTATTTTACATAGTTGAGGTCTCTGGTGGTTTTTGAGCTCTGATGCTTAAGCACACAGCAAGCTACAAACCTTAGGTTTTATATTTATACATATATTCTATGTATTCAGACAACTGCTGTAAGTTATCTATAACTTAATATTTTAAAAAAGTGCATATACTGGTACATATGCACATCTAGAAATACACTTTTACTACTGCCTCCCTTTTATAAAAAGCTGTGTAACATACAGCCATATTGTTCTCACTGCTATTAAAGTCCTTTACTATCTTTGTTACACAGTTTCAACTATTCAATTCCCTCATACTGAACGTAGGTATTTCTATTTATATTTTCTCCTAAAGAAAAAAAGTCTTCCCTATTCCTTTAAGAAGCTTTAAATCATGCATAAGCTTAGTAAACAGTCACTTTAGCGTGGATTTTAGAATCCTAGACAGTGTAAAATCTACTTCTGGAAAATGTCTGTCTGTATATTTAATTTCTTCTTTTAGTTACAAAAAATATATAGGATTGAAACATACTGAATACATGCATCTCTCAAAGTGGCTATATTCTAGCCTTATAGATAAATTTAAAAAGTACACCCCTGCTAACAGGATGCAAACAAGGCCTCAAATAGGCCATTACCTGTATTTAATATAGCTCATTACATTAAAAAGTTCAAGTCAGCTGTTCTCTCAAGATGGTGTCAAAAGATTAAAGAGCATAATATATTTATACTCCATATACAAAGGTGGGCACACATACCTAGTGCCATTTAATTATTCAATACTTTTCAAGGCTTCTAGGCTTTGCCTCTGGTGATACAAGTCCTGAAATGATTTGAATGAAAGTTTAGGTTGAAAAATGTTTTTTTAATATACCATAAAAGCAAGTCATGTTTAAAAGAAAAATGTACACTAAACAACCTGAAGTACTCACTGAAACAACTGTACAAACTATTATAGATACATAAAGAAATAATGGTGGACTTAACTTCAAACAGAATTAACACTTGTTAACATATGTAAAAACTTGCTTTGTTTTATTCTTCCACCAAGTAAGAATTTGCAGCCATTCAGAACAAGTAAAATTCAAACCACCTCACAATGTTTACATTTAAAGTTCTTTTATACAGTGCAAATGTTTAAGACAGAATAACTCCCCAGTGAAACAGGTGACACTACTCAGTGCCAGTACTTGGAGATTCTTCTTTCAATAAGTCTATTTACACATCATTCTAAAGGTTCACTATATATGCTTTGAAATTTGCTGAATATCAGCAGAAAAATACGTGAACTAGCAGCAGCTGTATTACGAATATATGATGGTTACTTTAATGAATGCATAAAGTTTTCAAGACTGTATTCAGTGTCATACTGTTCTTGATCCCATAGTTCTCCAAGGTTTTCGAGTACTGATTTCATGGATGCTTTCCCAGAAGAGGTAGAGGTATCTGCTTTTTCAGTTTTTCCATCCTTCACAGAAGGAAAAAAAAAAAAAAATCAATATAGAGAATAATGTTTTCAGGAATATACTAAATTCTTTGAGTCTGGTGACTCTTTTTGGGAAATACCACTTTCTCTTGTTTTTCAGAGAGCTGTAAACTATTCATCATTCCAACTTCAAGTGTTTGATTAAATTTTACATTTCAAAGCAAAGCTTTTTCTCTAAGCTTACTCTATTTTTGGTAGGTATTTGTAAAAATGGTCTTTTACCTTGTCAAGAGTGAACAGATCAAGAAGCTGTTCTGTTCCCATGCTCTGTAGGCTTGCATTTTCTTGGCTGATCACTGTATTTGCAATATTCATTTTGAACTTTTGAAGACCCATGATCTTCTCCTCCAGGGTTCCCCTGGTTATCAGGCGATACACATTAACAACACGTTTCTGAAAGAAAAAAAAGCACACTTGCTGAAAAATATCACCTTAGGTATTCAAGAAAGCATAACCTTGTAGCACTCACCATGCACAGTCTGGAAGCAGTTTAGCTTGGAGTTACTGAGTAAAATTACTGAAGGGTAAGTCTGACAGACATTAGATGAAAAGGACAAGACTACGTCCGCATATAGCAGAGGCACCTGCAATTGCATCTGTACTCAGGAAGTTAAGAATTCACTGCTTTTTACAGCTGTAGAGGGAGACTACCAGCAGTCACTTTTTCCCTGTCCAGGCAGAGAACAACCACCCTGTGGGGCTTCCCTTCAGTTTCTTGTCTCAGTTGCATCTCTTCCTCCACTGAAGAATGATTCTTCCCTGGCCTCTCCTCAGCAGCTCAGGAAGTACAGAAGAGAAGGCATACCAAGTTGGAGACAGGATAAGAAAGTACACACTTCAACATCTGGAGTATTTGCAAGAAATCAGTATGATCAGTTTCTTGCAGTATTTCGCAAGAAAGCGGTATGAAAGCAGTTTCTTGGTGGAAACCCCCAGACGTCCCTTATTATACGCTACAACCTTATCCAAATTCAAAGAAACACAAGTTCAGCATGGGGAAAAAAAAACCTTATGAGAAATTAAAGAGTTTACCTGCCCAATGCGATGTGCCCGATCCATGGCTTGCAGGTCTCTCATTGGGTTCCAGTCATGTTCCACAAACACTACTGTATCGGCCCCCGTTAAGTTAAGTCCCAATCCACCAACATGAGTGGTGAGCAAAAGGACATCTATAGATGGGTCATTATTAAACCTGCATACAGAAGAGTTAAGCATGGTAAGTTTAATTTAAATAATGAATTTATGAACCTCAACTGCTCTGAGGCAGAGAAAAGAACAATTTTGCATCATATAAATAATACAGTTCATTACAGTTGGGTTCATGCTGGTTATGAAGGGATATGCTTTACCGTGAAACAATGGAATGCCTCTGACCAGCAGGTATGCTGCCATCTAGTCTCAAATAAGTAACTGAAGGTAACTGAGGTCTGAGAAGGTCATGCTCCACTATATCCAGCATGCTTTTAAGTTGACAGAAGATAAGTACTCTGTGCTGGGCCACAACAGCTTCTGTACCGCTTTCTGAAGATCCACTATTTCCCAAACCACAGTCCAGCAGCAGCTGAAGTAAGAGAGCATTAAAACACATCATCAAAATGACAGCGGATCTCATGTAAATACCGACATTTATGGACTATCAAAAATGGAAATAAGAAAAACAAACTACAGAAGGAAGTCTGTAAGTGACAGTCACTTAAATGACATAATGCAAAGTTTGGCTTCACTGTCAAACTATGAAAAGTTTAAGAGTTGACATAATAGTATTTTTCTTCATTTTGCTTTACTTACAATAGAATTTAATTATGCAATACAATCTAACTTTATCAAGCTAATAATACCCTGCATAGTAAACAGGAGAAAAGTTTTTGTGTAACAAGGGACTGGAGTAAGAAACAGAATAAAAGTAAGGTTTTTGACAAAGCAGCAAAAATTATGTAAAGATCATCACCTTTAAGCAAGCTTGTGCTTTCCCCTCTCCCTTGAATTAACAGGAAAAATAAGGCATGGGCCTAAAAAACCCCTTGTACTCTATTTAATTTGCTACTCAACTAGTGTTTTAAGATCAGTTTTCATATTGAGGAAGTCTTTAACAAAGCCTTCTACATTGTACCATCAGTAAAGACACATTTAGGAAATTTAAAGCACAGCATGCAATACTTACTTGTTTTAGAGCAGACAGCTTAGGTGCATGTTGAATATCTCGAAGTGATGAATTATGAGCTGCAAGTTGCTCTGTAATTCTTTTATATTCTGGATGTTGGGTTGTTAACACTAACGCTGGGTGGTTGCATAGCTTCCTTAAGTATTGCAGTGCCTTTAATTATTTAGGAAATGAAGTTAAAATAAATGGTTAGCAACAATGTAGTTACAGAAAGAGGAGGAAAAAAAGGGATTATAAGTATAGGGGCCACTCAGCCACATTCCACAATTTGGATTTTATTTTAATGAAAATATACCCTTAAGTTGCATATTTATATTAAGAAAGCCTGTATTTCAAACTGTATCCAATAACTGTTAGGACCATAGTGGTCTTGGTTCCTGTTGCAGGAACACCTTTGTGTGAGTATGGGATGTAGCAGATCGGTTTTGGAGCTGTGCAGAGCCTTTGAGAATTACTGTTTCCAAGTAGCCAAGACTTAATCTGCAATTCTGTAAGACCGTGAACCTTCATCAATTCAGATCTAACCTTAAGGAAACTTCTTTGTTTGTGTTTCAGAATCTTAATTTTGTAGTCTAATAAAGAGATCAAAATTAGTTCTTTTTTTTTTTTTTTTTTAACACTTTTGGTAATCAGTTTTTAACCGAGAGTATTGTCCAAGATCCACAAAATAGCTGAACACCAATTGAGCAGAACACACTAAACAATTTAAGACAGTTTCATATGACTTAGGACACAAAAATGTTAATTTAGGCATAACAGCTATACATCACATTCCAGGCAATGTGATCCAAAATCTAAATATTTTACTTATACATTTGTGGCCACGTGATCTACATAGCTATTTTGATTTTCATTTTTTATTAAATCCAGAAATACAGTTACCAGAATTAAATGAACTAGGTAGTAAAAATTACTGAAGAAAGCTGTACCTGAAATACATGACCTGTAGCTTTAAGCTTTGGTTTTTCAGTTTCTTCATTCAGTGAAATTGAAGAAACTGTTTCATCGATATCACATTTGGCACGAGACTTGGCAAAATCTTCATAAAGCTGAACCTGTAGACCAGGCCCCAGACAAGAGAATGAGTATGTTTTCCCCAACAGAAGTAAGACAAACAATCATTTTTAGAATTTAGTTTTAAGTTAAAGTTCCACATTATCATAAATCAAGAAAGCTATTTTATATGCAGCACAAGTTAAAAATTAACAGTGGAATCTCTTGCAATTTATTTTCTTTCAGCTTGGAAAGTATTCTTAAAAAAAAAAAAATAGGCAGATGCCTAAATGTTGTTCTCGTAGAACGATGCCAGAAATTAAGCTAAAGAAATACTCTATTGCAACTGGACTGAAATTAGTTTTTAAATACATATTAGAAAAAATGTTTTAGTCCTGTGGTCCCAGAGAATGTCAGAGCTAACATCAGATTGACCCAAGAATACAGAAGTGGTTCCTCTGTGGTCTTAAATGTGCTGAAAAAAACTAAGCTTCCAGCCACTTCTTAAGCATACCTGTAGAGGACTGAGAATACAGTAATAATCTTGAATAATTTTGGGTGGAAGATCTTGTAGTACATCCTCTTTCATTCTCCTCAGCAGGA